>NW_013667823.1:156303-179357 GCF_000517525.1 Limulus polyphemus | reverse complement strand
ATTACTGTCATAAATATATATATATATATATATATATATGTGCACTTGCTAATACAAATTATTGTTGTAAGCTCTGTTTTAATTTAGATGTAATGATATAGCAACTTTCATTAGTACCTAGATTGGTAGGTTAGTTATAAATTCGAGTCCAGTGATTGAGAATTCAGTGAAGTATTCAGAGTGGAGAAATTGAGCAGTTGCTGATCTAGAGAATATTAATCGAGTAAAGTTATTCAGTAATAGTTAGATAATCAGTAAGTTAGCCAGCATTTGTTGAGGAAATTTCTGTTCAAACGTTATTAGTGTATTAGGCCTACAACTTGCGACAAAGTGAAAGTAACCTTCACAAAACTTATAAGTTATCATTTCGTGGACTAGACTAAGCATTAGTTTTTTTATCAAACAACCCAAAAGAACCTTCCCAACGATAGAATATGTTAGAACATTATAAAATATGGCTTATACGGACAAAAAGAGAGAGAAAAAAAAGAGACTTTTAAAGTTATAAAAAAGTTGAGCTTTAGGGAAAAAAGAACTGTTATTGGGTCTGGTTGTTATCCACAATGCTAAATTTCACGTCTTTAACTACAGGTACCTTTTTATATAGTATCAGTTATTTTTCCTGTTAAGTTAATAACCTAGATATTTCAGTGAGGAATTTTTTTCATTAGTCATAATTTTCCAATCCAGATTTTTCAATATAAAGTTACGATAGCCTCGAAACCGTAAACATGCTTACTTGCAAAATCCTAGTGATTAGGCCTTGCATTCAACCAGAACTGAAGGTGAACTGTCACTGACCAGTGACCATCTCGTGAGCACGTGATCGTGCATTTTGAGGTAGGTGAGAAAGGTACGCGCTGTAATCCTTAACACCCACTGTTCAGTGAACTGAAACATGACTTTTAAGTTCGTACCTCTACACAAATGTCTAAACAAGATGTAATTTTACACTTTTCTTTTTCTACTTTCTGTTAATTTCACGCTGATATTTTTTACGGTTTTTATCAGATTATGTATTTAAAGTGGGTTCAACAAGCTGTTTCGAATTTTCCATGTAAATCCATTCATTTCAATCAGAAAGTGTAAGCCGCTCTAAGTATTATCTTATTTCATGCTGTGTATATCTTGTACGACCGCGCTAGTTACAGTGTCTGCCCATAGTAACATTTTCATGACTGTCAGAATATTTTTGTTGCGTCATTGTTTTTGTTTTTTTTCTATTACCAAATGATTTGTTGTTTATCAGTTTACAATCGGTAAGTATCCAGTGAAGACAGACTAAAGATCAAATCATTAATAATAATATTTTTATTTTGTTTAGGAGGTGAAGGCATTCATCGTATGTTTTTGTTTTTTTAAGATTAAACATCCATACGATGTTTATTTAAGCGCAAAGCTGTACTCAGCACAAGTCTGCGTTGAATCCGTTGTGGGATTAGAATCACGAATTTTACCGTTACAGACATCTATATAAATAAACGTTCATAGAAAGAGTTTTCGGACACATTATCTTTGTGAATAAATTGTTTATTAATTTTATTATATTATGGCATGAAAAATTACTGAAGTAGCGAGCGTGGTCGTTTATGAAGAAAGACGGTCATAAATCAAGCTAAAACTTGTTTATAAGTTAGACCTGTTAGTTTAATGTACTCTTATTAGTATATACTGTTAGTTTAATGTACTCTTATTAGTATAGACTGTTAGTTTAATGTACTCTTATTAGTATAGACTGTTAGTTTAATGTACTCTTATTAGTATATACTGTTAGTTTAATGTACTCTTATTAGTATAGACTGTTAGTTTAATGTACTTTATTAGTACAGACTGTTAGTTTAATGTATTCTTATTAGTATATACTGTTAGTTTAATGTATTCTTATTAGTATAAACTGTTAGTTTAATGTACTTTATTAGTACAGACTGTTAGTTTAATGTATTCTTATTAGTATAGACTGTTAGTTTAATGTACTCTTATTAGTATAGACTGTTAGTTTAATGTACTCTTATTAGTATATACTGTTAGTTTAATGTACTCTTATTAGTATAGACTGTTAGTTTAATGTACTCTTATTAGTATAGACTTGTTAGTTTAATGTTCTCTTATTAGTATAAACTGTTAGTTTAAGCGCGAAGGTGCACAGTGGGGGTATCTATGCTGTGACCACTGTAGAGATCGAACCCCAAATTTGAGATTTATAAGTTTTCAAGCATACCCGCTAGGAGCCCTTATTAGTAAAGCAATGAACCAGGCAGCTAAAAAAATGAATACATTTTTGAATATTTATACATCAAAATAATTCACTTTTCTTCACGTCTTAACGAATATTTTTCAGTTTAATTAGAAAAAGTTTAAGCCAACTAAAACTATATATATATATATATATAAGTTTTCGTCCGAATTTTTATTATTTTTTCAATTGGGGCAGGTGGGAGACAAATTTTATTTTTTTAATCCTATTTTTAACAACAAGGCAACAAGGCTGTGTATTCCACTTTGTGAAACTTTTGTTTTCATTATAAAAATAGGGACTTTACACAATTCTAAATGTCAGAATGAAATTACGTCACGTGTAAGCAAGTTAATTTGTTCATTGGCCTCAGCGTGGCGCTACCAGTTTCTAAATGTAGAATAATAAAATAAAATAAAATTCTGAGGCACGGATACAAAACTAGGGGCGTGCGAGTACGAAAACCGGTTATATTTTTGAGTTTGCCTTCAACTCCAGTTTCTTCTTTTTCTATATTAAAACGATCTTACTTAGTTTTATTTTCTAGAATCGTTTCATTAGAAAATTTTCTCTGAGGGCCTTTTAGGCCTAATACGCTTCATGTCTTACAATGTAGTTTACTAGAAGATAAGGGTAGATTAGTTCAAATAGAAATAACAACATACTTAGCCGACACGACTTTAATTGGTACCACCACTCTGACCAAAGTTTACTGACAAAAATTAATTACCATACCTTGCCTTACCGACACGATTTTTCCATTAACTCCTCCAAAAGCTGCTTGCGGCTGGGACTCCTCCAAGGTGAAAAGCTCGTCTTTGGAAACTGATTGGGTCCGAGTCCTCAAAACGGCCTTGCTGCCCACTGGGGCAAGGTATCGACCATCACTGGCTCTTAACGCCAGGTATCCGTTGTGGAACTCCAGAGTGAACCTGCAGTCCTGTCCAACTGTGTCCACCAGCTTCCCACCGGTGTCTAAGCAGCGACCATCACCAGCATGGAGAGTGTATTTACCGTCACGGTAGGCCAAGGTGAACAATGTGTCCTCCCCCCAAGGAGTGTTGGCGTCAACACGGACTTCGTCCGTGTCAGGAGATAAACGGGCATAACGCCGACGACCAAGCGATCGTAGGAGAACCTGAGGTCGAACAGCCAAGTGTACATTCCACAATTCGGCGGGACCGGGTGCCTTAGCCGTGCACACGAGCTTATCATTACTGGCCCCTAGAAAGTAACCCCTAGCCAAGCTTTGAAAGGCCCATTGGCCGTCTCTGTCGTCGGCTACGAGAATTTGGAACCTGGCTTCAGCGACACTGTCTTCGGCCTCACAGGTGACGTTACCAAACTGGTCTACAGCAAGATACTTGCCTTGATGGCTTCTCAGGCACACTGCTTCTCCATCTCTCATTGGTTCTAAAGTCCACATCTGCTTTTTCTTCAGACTCAGTCCGTTGGCGTTCACCTTACAACCGAAACTCTCTGCTGTCAGGTAGCGAAACTGGCCATTGACCAGTCCTACTGTCCACGGCAGTACGTGGTCATCGCTGATATGACCGTTTGTATGATTACTCATCCCAAAATGATGTCTTAGTTACTGTAACGAAAGTTGTAATTACAATAAAACAATGCAGACCATCAATTTTAAACGTTTTTAATATGAATTATTTATTTTCCTAGTAAAAGAGGTAGCAGCTGAGTCGTGCAGTTAAGATAAATTCTGTCAGGACAAGTACAGGAAAAATAGAGCGAAGACCAATAATTAAACAAAACAATACTCTGTAATCAATAATTTTCTTTCCAGACAAGTGGTAATAATAGGCTGTCAAAACAATTACGTCAATGGCTTTAGTTATTTAACCCGTTTCCGAACTGTAATTAACCATGGAGAATGTTTAGTCGTCATTTGTTACTAACTTTGAATTCATCTATGTCTTAACGGTCTGGATATTAAGTTATTATTTACCAGATTACGACTTATGTATGGAGTAGATAACATATAAAATGTAGTCACGCTTTGGTGGTTGTCAAGTTGGATTACAAACGTTTCAGCTTCTTCTACTCCTAACCTAGTATTGTGTAAAGTTTTAACTATCCTGGATATTTCTTATTAAAGGTTTGTTTGTTTGTAATTAAGCACAAAGCTACACAATGGGCTATCTGTGCTCTGCCCACCACGGGTATCGAAACCCGCTTTCTATCGTTGTAAGTCCGAAGACATACCGCTGTGCCGCTTGGGGGGGGGGGCTTATTAAAGGAATTATCACGCAACATATACTACAGAAACCGCCATAATATTAATTCATAATTTTCATGTAACAGTATTTCAGAGCATGTGGTTTAGTGGTGCCATCTATCGCAAATATAGTTAAACAGTTTGATAACTATGGGATCTTATGAAAATAAGTTTCATTTCTTGGGTAATTTAATGCAACAAAATGAATGCAGTATTGTAAAAGGAGATGTAAATATGATGATGAACAGTGTCAACGAAAAGGTTTTTAACTGGTCATAACAGTATACCAAGTTTATTTGATATGCTATTGTTAAAATTAACTAATATTCCTGAGCATCGAGAGATCAGGATCTCGCTGGGTGATTAAATTATTGAATTTAGTAACTTTATAGTGCGAATGTTGTTTCTTTTTCAAGCAATTAAAACTGCGACGTTTCAGTCCATAGGAGAACGTCATCTTCATAACGTTGCTCAAAGATGTCCCTCCCCTGTGGCTGAAACGTTATTAACAGTTTACGAAGTGAAATTGGCATACTTTAACAAATATTGCCTGGTACAGTGTTAACAATGATTATATATATAATGTTAACAACAGTTTATAAAGTTTAGCTGGCATGGCTTAACAAAGATTGCCTAGTACAGTGTTGACAATGATTATATATATATAACGTTAACAAACAGTTTATGAAGTTTAGCTGGCATGGTTTAACAAAGATTGCCTGGTACAGTGTTGACAATGATTATATATATAACGTTAACAAACAGTTTATAAAGTTTAGCTGGCATGGCTTAACAAAGACTGCCTTCTACATTGTTGACTTATAACTTCTTTATTACTGTAAGTATCAAAGTGGAAAAATTCGTTGTTAACTATTGTTAAAAATGTAAGACCATCGGATATCATGATACATCACAATTATATATTGTGCTTTTGCTCAAGATAAGAATTGAATACAGTCAGTTGTCTTCAGTTAATGAAAACTTCTTTCAAACGTCAGTTCGCATGTTGTTAATGATACATAACTTACTACACTGTCTTTACATTAACATCACGTAATTAACTGCATCATAATAAAAACTACAAACAGTAGAAAATCTGTGGCTGTCAGGTTTATCTCCAACGTTCGGAACGAAACACAAGTTGTATTTGTCACGTTTTAAATGTATCTAAAGTTTATTGTCATCACGATACACTGTTTACCAACTACACTACCGACACGTTAAAAAAAAACCCATATACTTACCTTGACAGCTGTATCAGAGCAGGTTCTACGAACAAGTGACTCAATGGTTGTTTAGAATACCTGCTAGAGATATAACAGTGTTAGGAACTGAAGTGGAAAAACCACGTGATCTATGGCGTCCAATAAATGTTGCCTGCATACTGTTCTAGCAGCCTATAATAAAAAATAAGATTTCCTGCTGTCTTTTTTTTTTCTGTGCATAATTTCAGTGTTAACAGTATCCTGTCATTAATTGTTTGTTGGTAGATTTTTATTGATTTATTTATAGAAAACGGCACGGATGACTTGAACAAAACAAACACCCAGGAATAAAAATGAGCAGGCTTTACAAATATTAGTCTCTCTCTCACACACATAAATATATAATTATTCTCAACTTATTTATTAACATAATAACACGAAGTCTCTTTAAAAAAATAAGTTATTAAAAAAATAATCAAGTTACAACTAATTGTTACTTGCTTTGTTAACGTAATATATCAAAGAAAATGTACATATATATTTATTCTTTTTTGTGTGGATGGGTTGTTGTTTTTTGAAGCGCAAAGCCACACAATATACTATCTGTGCTCTGTCTACCGCGGGGAATCGAACTTCAAACTTTTAAGTTTTGAAACTTACTGCTGATCCACCGATAAACTCTTCTTTTGTAAACAAAAGTATAATTAATAAATCTTTCAAGAAGGTTTTCTAGGAATATTAACCAACGAGTTTAAAATAATGCTGATAAATCAAAGCAAAACAATTTTAAAGAATCTTTGTTTATTGAATTTCGCGCAAAGCTACTCGAAGGCTGTCTGCACCTGCTGTCTGTAATTTTGAAGTACTTGACTAGAGGGGAAGTAGGTAGTCGACGCCACTCGCCACCAACTCTTGGGCTGCTTTTTACCAACGAAGAGTGGGATTGACCATCGCATTATAGACCTACAACGTTAATATCCAGGGCTCGATTCTCTGCGGTGGACACAGCCCAATGTCTTTGCTCTAAAAAAATCAAAACAACCATTGCATTATAACGCCCCCACTGCTGAAAAAAAAAAAGTGGGCAAGTTTAGCGACGGGTTTCGATCCCGCGACCTATAGTCTAGTGTTATAACCACTAGGCCTTTAAAGTATCTCTAAAAATTAATATAAGACAATTAATAATTTAACAGTTGAACATAACAGTTAAGCTAATGCAAAGTGAAATCACGTGACAAACTGGAACGTTTTTCTTTACATGCATGCGTAATATATCTGAAACAATTTTTTAGTATTATAAGCCCTCAAATTGACCGATGAGCCACCAGGGGGCGTATATGATTAATATCTTAACTCACGAGCCATGAGTTCTTGGTTTAAAACAAACAAAAAACATTGATTCTGAAACTTGAACGAACAGTTCTGTAAAGCGACGTTTCACTGTAAAAAAATAAATTACCAAAAAACATTGTGATTACAGAAGGGTGTTCGTTTCAAATGGCTAAAACTACTGATAAATATACATTCATACAAAATATATATAACTGATCACAATTATATATGACCCAATCATAACATTTTGAGTAATCACAGTCTTATATTGCTTACTGTGAAAATAATATTAATATTAAGCTCATAATGTTACTGTTGTTAAACATACCATACATGTTAGTCCTAGAAATATATAAGATTTAAAAAAACCTAGAATGTTAGTGTTACCAACATAATATACACGTTTGTCCTAGAAACAGGTAAGATTAAGAAATCCAGAATATCAATGTTACCAATATAATCAAATAATAATGTACGTTAACCCTAAAAATAGATACAATTAAAAAAAACAAAATGTCAGCGTTACCAAACGTAATATATGTACGTGTTAGTCCTTAGGGATAGTTATAGTAATAGATAAAATATTGAGACGTTTAATATATATATATATATATATACTAGCAGTGATACGCAAAAAAAATTGCGGCCAAGCTAATATCTTCACTGCAATAATACTTCTTTAAATACAGGATTTCTATAATAATACAAAAGAATTATAATCGCAGACGCCAAAATCTGTAAGTTCACTTGTCTTAGGCTTAACACTTTATTAAGTACAGCCTATATTCGATAAAGAGATAAATTAATACTGTAACGTGTAAATTTTTGCTTTCGTTTAGTTAGGGCTAAACTTTATCGTACTTAATACAATCAACAAATAAACTTTAATGATATTCTAGGACCTAACGCTAGATATTCTTAAAAACTTTGATAAGCTTTTGATATGTTGTTGTATAAAATGTCTATTAAAGCATATTAACAATTTATATTGACCTTTTCTTTACATGCGTTGATATGAAGTGCTCGCCCATTTTCAGGACAGACAAAAACTGAGTATTATTACAATATATATTTATATATGTGTACATAGTCTTAATGTTGTTAGTCTCAGAATTTCTCAGTTTTCTAGCAATTGTTTTTTGATTATTTTTAATTATTCTACTGAAATAACATTTAACAATAACAGCCAAATGTACTAATATATTCGCTTATTTTTATTTACGTACAGGAATGTGTATTTCATTTCTCACAAATGTTACATTGCTGTGTTCACCATTCGGTTTATCTGACGGTTTTTATGTTAATAATTATGCACGCTTCCTTGACTTGGCTTGATTCACACAGCATGAGCTTACTGTACTACACAGGTATAGCGGATATTAAACCAAGCTAGACACTGCACCAAGAGCACGATGATACTGCTGTATATTTCTGTCCTTCAAATCAATTAGGCCTACAAGGCTACATAACCCAAAATCCAAACGACAATCCGGAAAAGTCCAGCATCTGTTTCAAATAATTAGCTAACCGTGTTGTACTTACACATTACTTTGTTCAGTACCGTGAAACGTCGGCTATTAAAGGTGTTTTCGGCAACGACGTGAGCTCATGGTTCGCATGCAGCTCGTGAGGCCAACAAACTGTGAATTCAAGAAAGTTCATCTGCCCTTCATTAGTCGATGTAGCTTTCTTATCCTTGCTGTACATCTGTAGTTTACTAAATGGTTTCTCAACATATTTGTATTCAGCATCACCTTCTGCTTTGTTTCATGATGCTTGTGAATACTACCGGAACCGGTATGGTTTACTGAACCGTCCACTATATTGTATCTTCTGATATAGGCCTACACACTCAAGCAAAGAACACAAAAACGTTGTTCCCGATGTTTTGACGTCATCATTACATTTCTGTATACTTGATGTGACTGTGTTTTGACTTGAGCATCGAAAACAACTGAAGGCTTCCTGTGTATGTAATAACGAAAAAAAAAGTCAAATAAATATTTTGTCCGTTTTCAGCACCACAACTATCTCACTATTTGTTGTTCATTTTTTATTATGACTATAATAACGGTAGTAGTACTCCTAGAGTGTAGTTCTGGTGTTTGTTTGTTATGAATTTCGCGCAAAGCTACACAAGGGCTATCCGCGCTAGCAGTCCCTAATTTAGCAGTGTAAAACTAGAGTCATCACCACCCACTCTTTTACCAACGAATAGTGAAATTGACCGTCACATTATAACGCCCTCACGGCTGAGAGGGCGAACATGTTTGGTGTGACGGGGATTCGAACCCGCGACCAGATTACGATTATGTGTCTGGTATTTTAATGAAATTAAATAATTTTTTACTAGTTCTTCTTGTTCTTGGTTTGAATAAATTATTAATTTATTTCTATTCTATATATATTACAAGAAACTTGATAAAAGACGTTCTAGCTTACTGAGCTGAAATAATTTGAAGGTCACGTGAGCTTCCGATGGCTGAAAATTTTGGAGGCAGCTAGTTTCAGGTTTCCAGCATCTGAGAAATTAAAACACAGTCATGGGTTGGTTGTCAAGAGCGAAGTTTGTTTCTTTCTATGTTAGATTTTGTTTGTTTGTTTGTTTTGGAATTTCGCGCAAAGTTACACGAAGGCTATCTGCGCTAGCCGTCCCTAATTTAGCAGTGTAAGACTAGAGGGAAGGCAGCTAGTCATCACCACCCACCGCCAACTCTTGGGCTACTCTTTCACCAACGAATAGTGGGATTGACCGTCACATTATAACGCCCCCACGGCTGAAAGGGCGAGCATGTTTGGTGGGATGCGGATTCGAACCTGCGACCCTCAGATTGTGAGTCGAGCGCCTTATCCACCTGGCCATGCCGGGCTTCTATGTTAGAACTAACCAGTTGAGAAAATATGGTATAAATATATAACCAAAAAAAAACCCCCTGCGTTACACATGATACAAGACGTCATTTCAAGTTGAAATGATAGTATGGTTATTTAGTAATTTTGTAATATTTTCTTTGTGGACCCCCGTAAGGGTTCTTTACAATTGGCTAATCACAAAATAACATTTACAAACTTGATACAAATGTTTTTGATGACATTCATAATTCAAAAATGAAATAATCACAAATTGTGCAGTGAATCAAAAAGAAACAAGCGTCAATCCGGAAACCATATTATGTTATCCTTCACGAGATGTCGCGATAGGAAGTTTAAAAAGTTCACGCTTTGAACAACAGAAAAATCCGCGGATACATCTAATTTTCACAAAAATTAAGAACTCAATAGGTATTTGGTCGAATGCATAAAAGAATGTCATTGTTTTTTGGATTTTCTTTTTTTCTTTGTAGATTGACTTGCGTAAATTACGTAAACACTAAGGGCCAGATGGTGCATGTAAGCTCAAAATGAGAATTATAGCGTAGGGGAATTTGTTCCACGCCAATGAATCTTGTAAACCGGATGCTGATTCCTTTTACTCCTTGTACCTATTTCAACAAAGATATGAAGTTATCAAAAAGTAACATCTTTTTAAATTGCTTAGATAATGTTTTGGACTTGTTGTCTGGTTGAGAGCTTTAGGTTTCATTCGAATCTTTTTTTAACTCGAAAATTATTTCAGGACCCCCCCCCCTCCAAAAAAAAAGAAGGTAGGAGAAACATGTCTATCAAAGCAGTGCTTAGTTAGCTTATGCTTTTGCAAAATCGTCGAAAACGTTATGTTTAGATTATGATAATTCATATACAATCATCATTTACATTTTTTTTATGTATTGATATATACATATACACACATTAAGTCTGAGTTGAATTTATAATATCGTGCTTACAATTATTTTATCCATCTATCTCATCCATGTTCCTTATCGTGCTTATAAGGGTCTACGCTAGCGATCCGTAACAGAACTTATAGCTCGTGAAAACCACGTGACGTCTAACAAGCCAACAGAAATGTCACCTGATCTTCTATCCAACCAACCGTTAATTTAAGAACGAGGCGAAACTAACTGACCTGTGTTCCACAATATTCCACTACTGCTCTTGCGTGTCCCAATCTATTCACCAATTATCCCTGTACAAAACTCATATTATTAAAAAACTTCTAAGATCAAGGAATTCGAGAAACAAGAAGCTAATTCCACTTTTTGACCTCCTCGAAATAGGCATTTGAAGGACACAGCCACTGGGGTTAATTAAGATTTGAAAGGTGGATACCTAGACCAAAATCAGAGTGTTCAGTTAAGTTTTATAAGTTGGGTACGTCAACTGTTGATAAATGCCATGTTGATTCAAAAATGCACATACTATATCAAGCATCTGTTTGTTTTAATTTTGATTACGAGGATCCCACTAGAAAATACCCGAGTATGACATAATCTTGACGTTTCGACAAGATTATGTCATACTTGTATACATTTATAATAACGTTTTCTTCATTACCCACTCAAGCTGTCTCTAAACTTTGATTTTTTTAAATGTTTGTTTAACCATGACCTTGGTTATGAGAAAACATGACTGTTTGTTTGTTTTTGAATTTCGAGGGCTATCTGCGCTTGACGTCCCTAATTTAACAGTGTGAGACTAGAGGGAAGGCAGCTAGTCATCACCACCCACCGCCAAATCTTTTACCAACGAATAGTGGGATTGACCGTCACATTATAATGCCCCAACGGCGTGTTTGGTGGGACGGGGATTCGAACTCGCGACCCTCAGATTTTGAGTCCAGCGCCTTAACCACCTAGCTAAACATGGCTAAGTTAACAACAAATATTGTTTAATAAACCCGTTTGCAGAACTTACCGTGTTAAGATTTTTGTCACTTGAAGTGAGAAGAATACGTGTTAATTCTTCTATCATCGTTTATTTCACTGTCACATTTACCTGAAGCCCAGGTAAAAACTGAAAAAAGAAAGCCACAATTTTACGTATTTTATTGCCGTAGTAGTCCATAGATGGCGCTACCATCATTCTTTTAGTCTTGCCTCTAGAGATGGCTTGCATAGTGACTATTCAGGTTAAGTTCTAATTAGTCTAACATTGAGTACACCATGAAAATATTATTTTTTTGTTTCGTAAAAGCTGACATTTTATACCTGATTGTCAAACATCACCACGGACACATATTTACATAAACAAACAAACAAAATATGGTGAGTCTCTAATTGTTCTAGTTGATAATTTGAGCCAATTGGACCGCCATCGTCACAAACCTGCCTCAATTCTAACAGTGGCACAAAATGGTGTACTTCCGTATAATATTTTGACAACACAGTAACTAGGTTTCTCCACTTACACAACATTGCAGAGAAACAACTTCTTCGTTATTTGATGTTAGAACTTACAGCATGTGGTGGTAAACTAGGCCTAACGCTTGACCTGCTCCAAACCTTCTTCAAGTTCAATTTAAGAAGTATCTAATAAATGTAACCAAATTACTATTTAACCCCTCCTCTATACATGTTGGTCTAACCTTTTTATGTTTTTTTTAAGCCATTCTGATTGAACTGTTAGTGTTATTAGAATGGACACTTTAAAAGTTGCCAGCATCGCTATGTTACCAAAAACCTTTAATTTTGTACAATGTCATCATTGTAACAATCATCAGTTTATAAGAACCATGTCGTTACTTTTAATTCAACAATCTGGGCTATGTACTTCCGTAAAGACTATCTGACAAAACAATCTCTGAATATTTTATACTATTACAGCTTTCAAAATATAATCGTTTGGAGCACCAAAAGTAGATAAACTTGTTATTTCACACCTTAATGGGCTGGATTCGTGTTTGATCTTCTACAGTAAAAAAAAAAAATTCAGTATCTTACAATTTATCACACACGTTGAAATTGACGTTTTTATATGCACCAAATCATATATATAAAAATGTAATAAACATTTTGTAATTCCATGAGACTTACAAAACCCAGTAACTCACAAACTTGTATGACTGTGGATACCTTTCGTCGGCTACACATTCAAATCCAGTAATTCACAAACTTGTATGACTGTGAATACCTTTCATCAGCTACACATTCAAACCCAGTAACTCACAAACTTGTATGACTGTGAATACCTTTCATCAGCTACACATTCAAACCCAGTAACTCACAAACTTGTATGACTGTGAATACCTTTCATCAGCTACACATTCAAACCCAGTAACTCACAAACTTGTATGACTGTGAATACCTTTCGTCAGCTACACATTCGAACCCAGTAACTCACAAACTTGTATGACTGAGAATACCTTTCATCAGCTACACATTCTTGTTGATAAAACTTTTATAGCACAACTCAGATCCACTTTTCTTACTCAGTTGTTTGTTTGCTTTACAAGTTGGTTGACCAAATAATTCTGATATTTGTGGTTACATGCCCTACTGTCCTTATTCAGAAAATTGTTGGTCATTTACTTAACTTACTAATTTGTCCAATTTTTTATTTTAATAACTGAGGATTTTTTATTGAGTTAGGTAGGATACATAAGAAGATGCAACGGGTAAATGTCTCCGAGGAACTGAATCTGCTCAACCCAGTTATTGTAATTACACAAGTTTAAACTAAGTAAACTAGAAGTATTGCTCACACTTTTTGATTTCAAAATTATTACTTGAACTCCTGTATTTTATGGGAAAAAAAGACAAAATATTAAAGAAAGTTTATGGGTCAATGCAATATTAGTAAAAAAATTCTTATTTTCTATCAAAACTGTGCTAGAGATAAAGATTAAACAAAGAATAGTAGTTTCGTATGGCGTTTCTCGCACCTCCAAGTTCTGTTGGAAGGAAGTTTCTCGGAGTAGGACTGACGTCCTAGTTCGGACACCGGGTGAGCATGTTTCGGTGTGATGAGGATTCGAACCCGCAACCCTCAGATTGCGAGTCGAGTGCCCTAACCACCTGGCCAACAAAGAATAGACAAGGTACAGTTAGTTGTAAAATAACAAACAGCTGGATGTTTATAATGGCCATCTATTTAGTTTCTGTAACAGTGCAACTAATTCATAAATAAAGGTTTCCACTGCATTCTAAGCCTTTGTTTCTTTAAAACAACTGTACAATTTCTCATAATTGTTGAGGAATTGAGATTTTCAGCATCTAGTGATCAGCTCAATATGCAGGCTGTTCCTGTCATATAGATCCCACTCTACATTGTGCAGCCATCAGATAATTAGTAAACTCTTAGTCAAAAATCATCCTCTCACTGGGTCAGGGGTCAAGTAGCTGTACAGCTAAGAACTTGGCTTTAGCTTTGAGAAAAAGGAATTCCATTTTAATGTGTCTTTCTAAAAAATGTTAAGGACAAAAAAAAAGCTGATTTCTTAGCTCAATATTTGACATTTGAACTAAAAATTATGTATTTTTTAATAGAAAATCAGTCAATATACACTGTGGATTTGGTTTACCTTGATTTTCAGAAAGCATTTTATAAAGTGCCTCACAAAAGACTTGTTACAAAAATGAAATCTGTGGGTGTGGGGGAAATGTTATTAAATTGACTGGAAGTGGAAAGCAGAGAGTAGTAATAAACGGAGTTAGATCTAACTCGATCACAGTTACGAGTGGTGTGCCACAGGGCTCTGTGCTGGGGCCTCTGTTTGTGATTTATATTAATGATATTAATTCTGCATATGACATTACGATTTTTGGGGTAGATAACTGTGTCACAGATGTTGCAGACTTACAGGGAGATTTAGATCATTTGATGCATTGGGCCAATACGTGGCAGACGATGTTTAACTATCCAAGATGTAAGGTGATGCATGTAGGTTTTCACAATTCAAATTATTGTTACAATTTAAACGGGAATACATTAAATAAACATAGTACAGGAGGAACTTCTGTACATAAAAAAAGGGCCGAAGCTGAAAACAATACACAGACTTCTATACTAACCTAGTATATATTGCACTTGAAAGTTGAAAACCAGGAAAACAACTAACAACAACAATATCTTTGTTTCACAAACTGTGAAAACAATTGTTGCTGGATAACTGAAAAAAGAAGAATAAAGGACTTATTTCAAAAGTAGACCACTGCCATTAGAAGATAAAGCTTTAGTAAACCTTGCTAATACCTTTTGTGGCTGGGTACTCATCGTAACTACAGCACTCAACAGGCAACGAACCTGAGGGATAAATAAAAAACAATGTCTAACAGATTAACAAAAAAGGTGGTTGCTGTGTTACGGTTATCAAATTCACAAGTTTCTAGTCACAACTGACAAACCCCAAAGAAATAAAAAGAACTGACGTCCTTACTTCAGTAGCCAAAAACTTAAAAGAGTACTCATTAAAATAAAAACTGCACATGAAACTCCATAACTTGCAAGAACAAGCATAGTACAGCAATACGAGTTTAAAAGTTCAATGTAAATAATAATAATAAAGATGCAAGACAATTTTACAACATTACACAGTTATTTGTAGGTGTATCAGAACATATATTTCAAACGGCAAGAAAATAGTAAAATTAAGAATAGTTTCTAAGTTAAAAAAAAAGAAAGATCTTGATAAAACAAACACAAATCAAAGTTACAAGAAGTAGAAAACAGCTTAAACATAATTAACTAGTTCCATTATAATTTAGTACAAAATATTGGAATAAATTAACATCAAAGTTTAGATTTCACCCTATTTGAAGTGTAGTTATGGAGTAAATATAACTAGGAAAACAAAAAAATGTACGTGCAAGTCCACGGGATCACGGTATTTCTTTAACTATTACACTTTAAGTCAGAAACAACTCTTGTATTTCATAGTACCGTTTACTCTGGTAACAGCATTGCAATAGACAAACAACGTTCTGTTTATTTACTGTTTTTATTATTGAATTGTTTTAAGAAATACATTATACTGATGGTTTAAGATACTAATAACTTTATTAAGCTACCACTGGTACCAAGGACAATAAAATCTATGGCAAAAATAAACTCTTGAAAATGTTTGTACTACAAGATTAAGTTTTGAAGTTTTTTTCTATTACAAACAGATAAATATACACGTTTAATCTTAAAATGATGATTTCAAATACAAATTAATTACACACAATATTGATACACATTACTAAGACACAGGCTATTATTTAGTTGTTGTTTTTTAGTCAAAAGGAACAACACGGTATATTTCTCCAAAACTGTTAATGCATATTTGCAATTTTGTTTGAAAATACATAATGTCTGCATTAGGCACTACATATTTTTGTAGTTTGTTTGGTTTTTAGCCACCTTAATTACTTTTTCTAACATCCAGTTATAATTCCAAATATGAAACCTGCTTTTATAAGATACTTGTATTATTTTTCTAAAGTTGTTTAATTTTTCAGATCAACATAACCAAAAACAAGCTGGAAAAGTTCTTTGTGAAGCACTTCACCAAATTTTAATGATATATAAAGTTTTTCCTTAGTGCTGTATTGGCAGAAGTTGAGATACCAATCACTTATATTTACTTCATAGTCAGAGAAGGGAACAATGTCATCAACAGGAACAACAATGTCACGTCTGGATCCCCAGAATGTCAGATGAGCCACTTTTACCACTTGTCTGTTTTTATGTATATAAACAAAACCAATTAACCTTCTAAAATAACTGCCCATCACATACAGCATTGTACACGCAAGTAACGTCGTGCAAGAAACATATTTTACACCCTGTATGCCTATAATCCCGCCAGCATACAAAAACAGTGCAACAGGTATACATCCAATAGTGACGCCAGTTTGAAATAATTTCAAACGGTTGATCAATCGTGCCTGAATAATATAAGGAAATCTGTATATTGTCACCCAATCATTAGATAATTTCTGGGGTATGCCTGAACCCGATACGGTACGACACTGTTGACGTACTTCAAAATTTTTAATTATGGTTGGTTTCGTAGTAGAAACGGCCACGAAATAAGATGTTCTATAACATTTATCACAGGACTTTACAAGGCGGCGTGATAAACAATACGGAAGACTAGAATGACAAAAATGTGTCAATGCCATTGATTAAAATAAATTAATTACTTTTATTAAGCTTATTTTACAATATTATCTATTATTTACTGCAGTCTGCGAGTATTACTCAAACGTTCTTATTAAAATACAAAACATACCAACATTTCCAATCGGCATACCAACTCTATATTCACCCCTCTGGTGTCAAAAATATAAAGGTTTCTCTAAAAGAAAGAAAAATATAGTGCAGTTTAACGTGATTTTTATCACAGTGATTTAAATCTATTGGAACTGTAAAATAATAAAAAGAAGTCTGTGAATCAACTACCTTTATTTTCAGGTTTTGGTTTTACACAGAGGCGTCACTTGGCACTGGCACATAGGGCCCCTACCCAAATTCTATTTGACAGTGCTCATAATCCCCAGTTGGTGTCTTGAAAATCTGAATATAAAACTATGATCAATATCATTCTGAAACTCCGAAAATTCCTGCATCTATGATCCTGAGCCCTGAATCTTTATATCCCCCAGTGGTACAACAGTATGTCTGCGGACTTACAACCCTAGAAACATGGTTTCGATACCCGTGATGGACAGAAAGCAGATAGCCAATTGCGTAGCTTTGCGATTAACTATAAACAAAACAAAATATTTTATTTAAGCACGTAGCGACGCCTCTATTTTTAAACGCCACCAGTTGGCACAGCGGTATGTCTGCAGACTTACAACGCTAGAAATCGGGTTTCGATGGCCGTGGTGGGTAGAGCAGAAATAGCCCGTTGTGTAGCTATGTGCTTAATATCAACCAAACCGCTAGTTTTACACCTATATCAAGAATTACACCTACAAATTAGTAATACTCATAATCGTTAAACAATTCTTTAGTCGTTACAAGAGAAAGCCTGTTGAAGTATTTTATTAATAGGCAAAATATTGTTGCATCAGCGAGGTCACGTGACAAGTGTCACGCCACCTATTTTTTAGAAATATCCTGTTCCTTCGTGAATGCCCTAGCATTTACTAGATATATGTTAGTCTGGTATATATATAGGACGCTCACAACGTGACGGGATAATGTGTGTGTAGGTAGTGAGTAATTGAACTGCAGTCAGAAAGTATTGTTGAAGTTAACGTTCGTTGTTATAGCGTTTGTTATAGCGCAACTGTTGAAAATAAGTGTATCGTAAAGTTGTATTCGGAAAGAATAAACCAGTTTTATTAAGTAAGGACTTCTGTCGCTAAAGTTTCGTCGGAACGAAGTTACGGAAAATTAATTAACGACTGGAGGCGTAACAATATAAATGAGAATAACGTTTTGTGTCAGCGAAGCATTATCTATAGATTGATTACTACCTGTAAGAAAGACAAATTATTATTACTGCTTATTCGTGATCTAATTTCACAAGAACCATCGAGCTATGATATTGAACTTTCTCGACTTTTTGTTTGCTGCCACCATCCTTAATTTTGAAATGAAGAACGGTTCGCAATTCCTTCGCCAACTTATAAGCTACGCTTTAACAATGAATATTGGTATTTCCAGTCACATTATAATGCTACCACTGATGAAAGGGCGAATATTATCTGCGCCAGGTTTCGATCCTCTGACCACCAATTGAAAGATTTAACCACTAAGCCATGCTAGACTATAATGTTTTGTGCGATGTATTTATCTTTAAAATAAGAAAAACGTGAACGAGTAGATCTAGAGGTTAAAATGTGCATATAATGTTTTGTTTTACTTTTTGTTTAAATGTTTTTTTCACAGAGCTAAGAACATGGAACAAACTAGTCTTCATAGATGCGAAAATTCAAATATTCTGATCACACGAGAAAGTCGTAACTCCTGATATTTGATTAATTATTACGTAGAACCTAAAATAATGTTAGAAGCGCCCTTTATTTTTCCAAATCTGTTAAAGGTCTCACATTGTCCTTCTAAATCAACTGTCCCGCACTAAAAATCTGTACTATCGTATAACAAATTTTTTTATATATTTTTACATATTTGCACTGAACTAAAACAAAAAAGTGCATTTTTATGGGATTGTCCAGGAACCCTAAAGTAATATACGTATATATTTATTGCATATTTTCCCAATATAATCATCCACTCTTCCGGTACTTCTTAATGATATTGCTTAAAAATAGCAGGATCACAAATATTCATGACATTGGATGGATTTACTACGAGTAATTTAATGAACAGATTGACTGGAATGGATAGTTGCAATAATACAATTATTATTTTGTTTGCATTTTAACGGCAATCAGTGCTTTTGAATTTTTCTTAATTTTTCAGTATAAAGTCAGCTTTAGTATATTCAAATCGATAAATTACATTGAGACAAAGTTAGGGCAACTTGATTAATTAAAAAGTATCGGAGCTGTTATGTTCGGTTATTTTATTTCATCTTTATTATTTGACAATAGGCCTGTAGCTTTCAACTTTTGCATTTGTGGTGTATTTGCTTCATTTTGGTTATTATTCCAAGTGTTGCTCAACGAAATCATATATATATATATATTTATTTAAATTTTAATTTAGGGTAATCCCTCTATCTTGTAAATCCAACCATTTAAATTGCTAGTCAAGTTCCACGTGCTATTCAGCGTTTCATATTTTGTAACTTGTAGGAACTAGCAGTGATTGTAAATATCTGTTGTATTTTTTTCTTGACTAATAGTTTTCGGTTTAGGAGATCATTTTGCTAGATTAATTTATTTGAACATAACAAGTAAGAGTTTTCTGTATATTAAACGCTTCTACTTATAAAAATAAAATGTTCTTTTTAATTTTATCACTTATAGTTATAAATTATATTTAATTTTAATTTAAATACATTCTTAATATCATTATTATTAAGCCTAAATTATATATATATAAGCTTACTCTTTGAAGTTACTATAATTTGTAAAGACTTAACTTTAAAGTTTAAGTAAAATAGACACGTTAATTAAGACTGCCTACTTATAAGTTATAGTCCAAAATTCAGGTTATATATGTGGTTTTAGCTAAGTTTATTGTTTTTGCTTATTGGATCAAGTAAATAAGTTAGATCATGAATTTTTAACTTGGCCACAGAACAATTGGCATTGGCAAGTTCCAACCTTTTTATAGTTATACTGCTTACTCTCAATCATGGATGAATCAACAATATATGAACGCTGAATGCAAGCTAGTAAAATATTGGACTGCCCTCTAGTTTTTGGGCTTTGAGATTTATCTCCTTTTTAATGTTTTAAAGGATTCTCATATACCTCCAGAGGTATGTGTACCACAGGTTTGGAACCTCTGGTCTAGTCTGTATCGAATTTAAAGTTGTGATCGTAACTTGTTATGGAAGAATATTATAGATTAGTTACAATTTCAAAGTTTCACACTGTTTATTCATTGTAGACACTTCAAGCCTAATAGTAATAGCTTTATTTCAAGGAGAAAACCTTATGTCTTATGAACATATTTTAAACTGTATTTTAGAAGAAACTATCACTGTAAAAACATTTAAAAACTGGTTTTGTAAGGTTAAGTCTTTAATTAAAAAGGTTCACAACTTATATAAGAAAGTTTTATGCTCTATTCATATAAAAATAAGAGATAAATAATATATTTTGTTTCTTCACAAGTTAATTAACACTGAGGACTTCTATAATTGGTGTAGACCATCAGAACTTAGAAGGTTTTATTCCAACAGTAATTGGTATTGAATGAAGCAGCTAGATGTAATGCTCAGAATATAATTGTTAGACTATGCTTGAAAAGTGTGAAATGTTAATTTTAATCTCAAGATTTTAATGTCCAGCTTAGTTACAGATGATTGATATTGAACATTAATTCTTTGTCCTAGAGCATAATGTTGAAACTACAATCGTATCTGATAATGATATATTACACTGGACAAACCCACTGATTCAAAAATTCAACATATTTTAAAAAAATTAAAATTAAGCTTTAAGACTTAAAATTTATAGTGTGTTAATAGTTCTTTATATTCATAATAACATGATTGATGAAAATATGTGATACATTTCAGTACCAGATGTGCATGAACACTTAGATTTTTTTTAAATTAAGATAAATATCTTTTAGAACAGTGGTTCCAAATGTCAGTCTGTTAATTGGTGCTGGTCCAGAGGCTGATTTCAGATGGGGAAAATGTTTACTGTTTTACAAAGTCATATAAAAATACTTTGAAAGATAATATTTCATGAAGCATTATGTGAAATTTTGGGGCTGTTAAATGTAAGGAACCACTTACGTAATGAAAACTTGTTAAGCCGTATTTAATTCAGAATAAAAAACTAAAACTTTTGACACCAAAGCATTAATACTTTTTTATTTATCTTTGTAACGTCATAAAAAGAAATATATCGGATATTATGGGGATATTTTGAGTCAGTGAACGAAAGTTTGTTCTCTTGAGTTACGTATCTTTGTTATGGCATTTCTTAAAAATATAATAAACTGACTATTGAGCTACTTCCTGCACTGACATAAACTCTTTGGCTTATTTTAGGCACTGCTAAGACATTAGGTTAGTGATTTGAAGTTTTGATAATTCAAGGCTGTCGCGGCCAAATCAGATTAAGATTTTAATACAGCTCGTATGATTTAACGTAGATCTAATGACATTGATATGTTCATTAAAGTTTTATTTTTTTTTAAGATATTGATATTTCGTACTACTACGATCATTTGAGGCTTGACCTTAGTGGTACTACTTCAATCATTTGAGACTTTACCTTAGTGGTACTACTATGATCATTGTGCGACAGGTGTGTGTGTGTCTTGTTCCTGAAAGCACAGTTACTATTCAAGTGCCAAAATACTATAATTAATTTTAATGTTTTAATCGTGATTGTATTATATATATTTTTATGTAAACAATCTCGTACATTTTGTAACCTAGGATTATCAGTTTTTGATTGGAATGGTAACCGGAATCAGAGTATGTAATTTTTGACTTTGATATTTTATAATTTTTTGCAGTTTCACTGTGGTGACCGTGTGAAATATCTAGGATAACTTGCAAAGCAACAAGAAGGACGTTTCTAGTTATATGTTTGTGTTGGCACGATTCTCTTATCAGGACGATGCAAAAAGAAGGCATTTCTAAAAAGCACAAACAGAAAAGTAAAAAGAAGGCTGCTAAAGAAAGTAAAACTTCAGTTCTGGAAAAAGCCCATAAATATGTGGAGGCAACAATTACTAGTGTAGAAGATAAATCAGGTCAGTATGAGAATAAAAGGAAACTAGAAACAGACTTTGGTGAGGGTGAGGAAGTGGTTTTTAAAAGAAAAGCTACAGAAGCTGACAAAGAAAGAAAACGAGAGAAAAGTCGCCTGAAGCGTCAAAAGAAGAAAGAACAAAAGGCTAAGAAACACTCGGAGGAAACGGGTGCCAAGGCCAAAGAAAATGCTCTTTTATACTTGAAGTTGTGGCACACTGATCGACATAATTGGTCTTTCAAAAAAATTCAACAAATATGGCTTTTGAAGAACCTTTACCAAACGGAGCAGGTAGAAAACTTAACCTGTTAGTAACACATACCATCATGTATGTGATATGTACTCATCATTCATGTACTTTGTTTAAAGAAAGTTTCATGTTGGATAGTTTTATATAGACCACTGATGCCTTCTTTGTATGTTGAGTTCTTTAAGAGAACTGATAAAAAAACTCAAGCAAAATCCAAAACATCATTTCTAAAATCGGAGAGAAAGCATCGGATAGTCCGTAGAAACTATTCAATAATCCTTGAAGTACTTTAAAAGTTTCACTCGTTAGGTTTATTCCGAGATGTAGTTAAGACCAGATGGGCGAGTTTGCGATCAGAATATTATTCGTTCGACAAACCTTATCATCTAAGTAGCATTTTTTAATAAAAACAAGATACAACAATAATGATAATTTAACCTTTTGAAGTTTTGGTCTCGTAGAAAATATATTGACTTTAGTCTTGGTCTCGCCCACCCAGATCGTATGTGGTTTAATTTACTGGTAAATTAATTATACCTCATGAAAAAAAAAATGTAGTATATAGGTTTGCTTGTGTGATAAAACCTTTGGAATTTGTGTGAAATAGGTATAACACTGTCAAGTTTTTTTTTCGAAC
>NW_013667823.1:154345-155385 GCF_000517525.1 Limulus polyphemus | reverse complement strand
GTTCAGTGTGTCCTGACAGAGCTGTGCCAGAAGTTCAGTGTGTCCTGACAGAGCTGTGCCAGAAGTTCAGTGTGTCCTGACAGAGCTGTGCCAGAAGTTCAGTGTGTCCTGACAGTTCTGTGCCAGAAGTTCAGTGTGTCCTGACAGAGCTGTGCCAGAAGTTCAGTGTGTCCTGACAGTTCTGTGCCAGAAGTTCAGTGTGTCCTGACAGAGCTGTGCTTCGGAGCTAAATAACAAAATTATAGTGAGAGATTCACATTATGTAAGAAAGGAAACAGAAAATGTTGAGGTTAATTTTGTGAGAGGAGAGAAATGGTAGGTTTACTAAAAATGAAGAATTTCAAGGACTAATGAAACAAATTGTGAAATTGTATCAAACGTGCCTTAATTTCTGACTGTTGATTAAGATGGTGAATCCAAAGTGTATCTGTATTAAATACATTGTGGAAACCAGGGCTGCATAGTGCTCTGCCCCCCGATCCTACAACACAAATTATTTTGAACTTAAGTGCCTGTGCCCTGAAGATTTGTTTAGATTCTGCAGCTCTGGTGGAGAAATTACATCAGCTTTCTATCCAGTACAGCCAAGATGGAATCCTCGGCATTACCACAACAAACACGGTCTTTCTTAGGATTATCGTGAAGACAGCAACAGTTTAGCATCTGAAACTAGGGATAAAATCTATTTAGTAATTAATACCTAGTAATAATGATAATAGTAATTAATCGATAATTTCACTCAGGTAATCACATAGGCTACTAACCGTGGCCACGATGTAACACGACCTGGAGTCGAGGGTATCAGTGAACAAGCCATGTAAAAGAAGCTTGAGTCGAGGGTATCAGTGAACAAGCCATGTAAAAGAAGCTTGAGTCGAGGGTATCAGTGAACAAGCCACGATGTAACACGAGCTGGAGTCGAGGGTATCAGTGAACAAGCCACGATGTAACACGAGCTTGAGTCGAGGGTATCAGTGAACAAGCCATGTAAAAGAAGCTTGAGTCGAGGGTATCAGTGAACAAGCCATGTAAAAGAAGCT
>NW_013667823.1:150112-153506 GCF_000517525.1 Limulus polyphemus | reverse complement strand
CTTGAGTCGAGGGTATCGGTGAACAAGCCATGTAAAAGAAGCTTGAGTCGAGGGTATCGGTGAACAAGCCATGTAAAAGAAGCTTGAGTCGAGGGTATCAGTGAACAAGCCATGTAAAAGAAGCTTGACTGTAAAGGAACAATTTGTGTTTTTATGATAATAGTAAAAATTTCACTGCTATTTAAAGAATATTCTTTAACTAAAATATCTTCAACTCACTAATAACTATTCCCTGTGATTTTAAAGAGTTATATACTATTATATTTTTCTACCACGACAAATATCTCAATTTTAATCTTTTTTGTTGTACATACACTTTTTTAAAAATATATATATATTTTTTTATAGATATCTGATGATGAATTTGAGATTCTGCTGGAATACTTAGTAGGGTTAAAGGGGGCAGCTAGAGAACGACTGGTGGAGGAGGCAGAGAAGTTGATACGGACATGGGAGATTCAACTTCAAACAGAAAATCCCGGTTCCGATGACGAAAGGATTGGACTTAATGACAGAGCAAGAAGTAAGCTAATAGTTTTAAGAAAGGTAAAGAAAAATAAACTGGCGTATGAACGATATGACATTCGCGAGGAAATAGAACTAACATGTTGTTTGGTGTATTGCCCATTTACTGTCGAAACAGAAATTACAAAATAGTCAATAAATCTTTATCTTTTCTTTAGTTTATTGCACATTTTTCTTTTGCCAGATGACCTTGACCTTTTACTCCCAAAATCAATAAGGTTCTTCTCTAGTCCAAAGGGACATGACCTGATGAGTTTTACTAATGTCTGATGTTTATAATTCTAGTTTTCATGTGGAAGATGCTTGGCCACATATAGACATGATCTTCGCCATATCCTGTCAAGCATTTACAGAAGGGATAAAAACACGATATTATACGTCGGTTTCTATAGACTCAGAATAAGCAAAATTAAGTAACGAATGGAAAATAATTCGAGCCTTATTTCAAGTGATAGTGGTTTTTACCAAAAATTGTCTCGTTGTAGTTAAGAAATCATGCATGTAATGATTACACCAAATATAATGTCAAGTGTAGGTGATCGTTTCTCAGTCATGCTCCAAATAATTTAAGAAGGATCCTTAAAGTTCTTTTGAAATCAAATATTTTGTGGGCAAACATGACAGATCTGAATTACTGTGTTTCAAACATCAAAAGATGATTCTCATGGTCAGTTACAATACTGAAGTATTTATTTTCCCCCAAGTTATTTTTGTTCAAATGAATACACAGTAGTACTAATGTTCATTTCTTTGTGATTTAACACATTTATTCCCTAATATGTAATACTGTATATAAATTTACAAAATTTTTTACTTCATCCGCTAAGATTATCACTCCAGTTTGTAGCTGGAATTTGACATAAAACAGACAAAAGTATGAATCATTTGTAACTTTGGTCCGGGATAGAACTGTAGATAGAACCCGCTTTTTTTTTTCTTTCTTTTTACCTTCTCCAGTAAAATATTTTCCAACTTTTACCATTTTTTTGTTTCTCTCTCTCTCAGGTTTTACAGATCTTTGTATTGGAGAGAAAGTAACAGAATCTGGCTACAATCGAGCGAGGATGATTATCCAGATGCTGGAATGAAAACATGTATTTCTGTACAAAATGATGGATACGAAGATATCTATTAGTTGCCCATTGTTGATAAGAACATTTAAGGTGCTTGAGAGACAAGTATATCGTCGTTATTCTACATTGATGCTAGGTAAATACAAGGAAGACTTGTTCACTGTAGAGAAAAACAAGCAACGTTACGGTTCAGTAATGAAATGTTTTTTAACATACCACCTGTTGTTTCATTTGCTTTAAAAATATATCTTTAACATTGTGGTTTAACAAAGTGCCATTTTAACAACCCCATCTAGGCCATCTCATCTACTAAACTGAACTTCATTATAAAACACTCAAAGCCAGCCTTTATCATACAAATATTTATCAAGCCTTCCCTTAAATAAATTGCATCTACCACATCCGAAGGCAACCCATTCCAAAAACAAACCACCCTGTCAGAAAAGTAAAACTATCTTAGCTGAAGATGACTCCTACCCCACCAAAATTTATATTTGTGTCCCTACTATTCTCATAATTAAGTATGAAAAGTGATAACGCATCAACACTATCAGTTCCCATAACAATCTTAAAACCCTCAATTAAATACCTTCTTTTTTTTTCAAGAGAAAACAATTTCATATAACTTATATTGTCCTTGTGCAACGACCTTTCCATCCCAGGAGTCACTCTAGTAGTCCTCCTCTGAACCCTTTCCAACAATTCAATGTCCTCCCTAAGGTAACTAGCCCAAGACTGAACACAATACTCTGAACTAAGCCTAACCGGTGATCTCTACCATGAAATTATAACCTCTCTAGATTTGTGTACAATATTTCTGTAGATACAACCTGAAATCTATTTGCCTTGCCAGGAGTGATAAAAGTTTCAAAGCTTTGATTTCTTTAGTAATGGTTAATGGATGGTACTAGAGTTTATAAGTGGATCTAATAGTGTTCACAATAATCCCAAAATGTACTGATTTGTTTTATATATATATCAAATTTTCGTTAAAAGAACAACAAACAAAACAGAAGATACGCTGAGATAGTGTAGCATACCAAAATGTTCCTGTCAACTCGAGACCTTTCCTTGATAATAACCAAAGCTGATAACAATTTGTTAATATACTTTATTAGTGGCCATGCTGTTTATTATAATAATATTGGCAAAAACTGTAAAATGGACAAAGCATTACTTCGTTTATTGAAGTTTTAATAATGACCTGTTGTTTCAATAGAACATACAGGAGTGTGGTATTGTATGTTCTATTGAAGTAACAGATCTGTTGTATTGAAGTAACAGATCTGTTGATACCACACTCCGAACATACAGTAGTGGGGTATCAACAGATCTGTTACTTCAATAGAACATACAGTAGTGGTGTATCAACAGATCTGTTACTTCAATATAACATACAGGAGTGTGGTATCAACAGATATGTTACTTCAATAGAACATACAGTAGTGGGGTAGCAACAGATCTGTTACTTCAATAGAACATACAGGAGTGGGGTATCAACAGATCTACTACTTCAATATAACATACAGTAGTGTGGTATCAACAGATCTGTTACTTCAATAGAACATACAGTAGTGGGGTATCAACAGATCTGTTCCTTCAATACAACATACAGTAGTGGGGTATCAACAGATCTACTACTTCAATAGAACATACAGGAGTGTGGTATCAACAGATCTGTTACTTCAATAGAACATACAGTAGTGGGGTATCAACAGATCTGTTACTCAATAGAACATACAGTAGTGGGGTATCAACAGATCTGTTACCTCAATAGAACATACAGGAGTGTGGTA
>NW_013667823.1:146734-149725 GCF_000517525.1 Limulus polyphemus | reverse complement strand
ACAACATACAGTAGTGGGGTATCAACAGATCTACTACTTCAATACAACATACAGTAGTGGGGTATCAACAGATCTGTTCCTTCAATACAACATACAGTAGTGGGGTATCAACAGATCTACTACTTCAATAGAACATACAGGAGTAGGGTATCAACAGATCTGTTACTCAATAGAACATACAGTAGTGGGGTATCAACAGATCTACTACTTCAATAGAACATCCAGTAGTGGGGTATCAACAGATCTGTTACTTCAATAGAACATACAGTAGTGGGGTATCAACAGATCTGTTCCTTCAATACAACATACAGTAGTGGGGTATCAACAGATCTACTACTTCAATAGAACATCCAGTAGTGGGGGTATCAACAGATCTGTTACTTCAATAGAACATACAGTAGTGGGGTATCAACAGATCTGTTACTTCAACAGAACATACAGTAGTGGGGTATCAACAGATCTGTTACTCAATAGAACATACAGTAGTGTGGTTTCAACAGAACATACAGGAGTGGGGTATCAACAGATCATACAGGAGTGTGGTATCAACAGATCTGTTACTTCAATATAACATACAGTAGTGGGGTATCAACAGATCTACTACTTCAACAGAACATACAGTAGTGGGGTATCAACAGATCTGTTACTTTAATAGTTGTGGGGCTTGACAGAAAGACCCACAATTTTGTTAAACAAAGTGAACATTTTATAAATGCTGTAATGCAAGTTGTATAAACATCTAGCAGTCCACCAAGACAGGAAAAATTACAAAATATTTATATAATCCAAAGTAAGTACAGCATCAGTTCTTTACTGGAATATTTCTTTACATTACATATAGTGAGAGCTTCTATTTAAAGATATACAAGATAACCTATAACATACACACCAACACATAGTTCTGATAATATAACAATGAATTTCTACACCATTAAACAAAAGGAAAACAACTACTTTCTCCGGGTAAACTGGAATTTATTTTTTTCTAACAGTTTGCCATTACGGCTTCTTCGGGGGCTCGCACAAAACACCAATAGGCGGGATAAGATACATTAGTTCCAATTGATACGGAGTAGACTGTTGTTTTTCTTCTTATCGTGATTCAAATTATAAATATTCTACAGTTAACACTATAAACCCAGAAAATGAGAAACATGAAAGAATCTTAAATTTTACTTTTTTTTTCCCCTCACTTTTCTACAATGATGTTATCAATATGATATTTCAAATTTTTCTAATCCTTTGGGCAAATTTTTTATTTTCAAAAAACATTAAACAAACTTTCATATGTTAAAAGTACAAACATTTTTTGGCACAAGGAAAGTTAAAACCTAGCTGACTAGTTTCGATAATCGTGGCTAGTGGTGATAACCGTGTAACCAAAACTAGTCGGCTGTAACTAATAGTAAAGGTTCTACCTTCCACTGTGCCACAAAAAAACATAAGTTTTTGTGTTTTTTACTCTTAATATGGTAGCATGATACACCTGAAAAAAAAATGTCATATCTTAAAGATACCATAAACTTAATTTTTCTGTTTTCAATTAGTATAAAGTTGCTCAAAATAGAAATTATCCCCCCCCCACTTATTTATTTGTATGCTGATAACTGTTCTAGAATAATCCAAATATGAATGATGAACTGGTTGTTACTTTTAAACAGACTGCTTCTAGCACAACATAATATCACTTTTTTATATTCTTTTTTTTTTTCGTAATGCACCGCGCAGTTGCAGTAAATCAACATTTAATCGCAAGTTAAATTGAAAAGTGATCGAATAAAATTACTTCGTTCTGAAATTTTGATGTTTTACTGCCATAAAGGTACCCAGAATGTGACTCAAATGTCTAATCAGCTTATAAAGGTTTAAATAAAGACAACCCAAGAAATTGATCTGTTGTTGTCTTAACGATAACAAAAAAATTCGTTAACTTGCCTAGCACAAAATATAATGATAAAGGAAAAAAACTTAGAGAAACATCAATTTTCTGACAATAACACAGATTCAGACACTTTAAACAGATATATATATATATATATGTGACCATTACCAGTTACAAAAACTAGAGGTACTCGATATAAATATTCACCAGTTAAATATACAAAAACGCACATCAAATTGTCAGTTTTAAGAACCACCACACAATAAATTACTCGACAACGAGTCGAACTACTAACATAACTTTAAAGTTTTGAAACTTGCACGGTTGGAAATACGATATTTTTAACACCATTAAATCACAGCATCTTGAAAGTGAAACAGAGCTAACCATGATCGTTAGTATGTTGCACTGACAAATACAAATCTTTTATCAATGTTGATAAACAAAATTAGTCCTTACTTAAACTGGACACAAACCTGTTGCACCATTACTTAAAAGTAATTTATTTTTACTTGACAATATATATCCTAAAAAAGAAAAAAAACAAGATGATTTGAACCTAAATAAGATTGAACGTTTTTTGATAATATTTTCACTCATAGTTACTGACTTTTTAATGTATCATCACAATGATAAAAGAGCAAAAAAAAATAAAAATTACCGCCATTAACCCTTGAATAGTCCATCATAGAGAAGTGTTCTACCTTAGCCCTTGTTTAAAACTGACCTAATGAAACCATCCTCACTATCATTTTACATCTGAAACAAACTGCAGGTTTTTAAAAATAGAAAATGTTCTTATTAGCAAATATGTATAGACTAATTATCTGTATCTCTTACATTTGCAATTAATCAGATACCAATGTACAAGTTATTCTACCAATAAGTGAACCCACAATGTTATGTCAAGCTTGATATCCTACCAGTAAGTGAACCCACAATGTTATGTCAAGCTTGATATCCTACCAGTAAGTGAACCTACAATATTATATCAAGCTTGATATCCTACCAGTAAGTGAACCTACAATATTATGTCAAGCTTGATATCCTACCAGTAAGTGAACCCACAATGTTATGTCAAGCTTGATATCCTACCAGTAAGTGAACCT
>NW_013667823.1:144431-146416 GCF_000517525.1 Limulus polyphemus | reverse complement strand
ATATCCTACCAGTAAGTGAACCTACAATATTATGTCAAGCTTGATATTCTACCAGTAAGTGAACCCACAATGTTATGTCAAGCTTGATATTCTACCAGTAAGTGAACCCACAATGTTATGTCAAGCTTGATATCCTACCAGTAAGTGAACCCACATGTTATGTCAAGCTTGATATCCTACCAGTAAGTGAACATACAATATTATGTCAAGCTTGATATTCTACCAGTAAGTGAACCCACAATGTTATGTCAAGCTTGATATCCTACCAGTAAGTGAAAACACAATGTTATGTCAAGCTTGATATCCTACCAGTAAGTGAACCCACAGTGTTATGTCAGGCTTAATATCCTACCAGTAAGTGAACCCACAATGTTATGTCAAGCTTGATATCCTACCAGTAAGTGAACCCACAGTGTTATGTCAGGCTTAATATCCTACCAGTAAGTGAACCCACAGTGTTATGTCAAGCTTGATATCCTACCAGTAAGTGAACCCACATGTTATGTCAAGCTTGATATCCTACCAGTAAGTGAACCCACATGTTATGTCAAGCTTAATATCCTACCAGTAAGTGAACCCACAATATTATGTCAAGCTTGATATCCTACCAGTAAGTGAACCCACATGTTATGTCAAGCTTGATATCCTACCAGTAAGTGAACCCAGTTGGGCCTATCAACAAAATTAACCTTCTATTTCAGAATATTTTGAAGAATTTAATTTGTATGGTATCTTTCAATGAAAGCCAGGCTTATTAACACACGTTCTTGACGTAAACCTCACATACAAGTGCACTCCTAAGTATGGTACCTCAAATCTTTATTGATATCATCCAAGGTGATGTTTAGAAGTAATTAGCAAGTTCTGTTGGAACAAGCATTCAGTAATTCACATTCAAAAGGTTAATCACCTCAAAGAACAGCCATGTGTTTTGTCACCAGGTGTCTCACAGTTGACGTTCCTATGCTAAATGTATATTGTGTTCTTGCCAAGAAAGTAAATGTGACTCTAAAAAAAATGCATCTAATGAGATACTACACCATCATATTTTTGCCACCAGATGTCTCATAACTGATGCTCTCATATTAAATTCATATTGTGACCCTGCTGAGTGAGTAAATGTGACTTCAAAAGCTGAATGAGTCATGCGAGTCAAATGTTTACAGTAAAAGTAATCTTTACCAAACTAGCAGAATTAAAATTACTGTTTAACAAAAATTCCTGAGGCAGCAGATAATAAAAGATTGTTATAAAAACACAATTTTAAAATATTAGGTACACATATTAGCCACATTCATTTTAAAATAAGTCCATTGCATCTATCGACAATATTCTTTTATAACATGGCAGGGGTGTGGAAATCGAATCACCTGACACTCAGAACAAACTGTGGAAATCGAATCACCTGACACTCAGGACAAACTGTGGAAATCGAATCACCTGACACTCAGGACAAACTGTGGAAATCGAATCACCTGACACTCAGGACAAACTGTGGAATTTGTATCACCTGACACCTAGGACAAACTGTGGAATTCGTATCACCTGACACCCGGGACAAATTTTACCATTATATTTTGCCCATTCGACAATCAGTTTTATTTTGTTTTTCTCACGTTTCTAGGGAGCAATGCAGGTTCCTGAAAATTCTGAACTGCTGAAGTTTAGCACATATACACAAATGTTTAAAAATTTATACTCATTATCACATTGCTTTTGTGTACAGTAGATGTCCAGTTAAGTTTGATTTCCAATTCTAGGAAGAATATACAACATAATAAACACTAAAAGATTTAAACTGTTATATATATTAAATGCCATTTTAGTACGTGTTAATATAAGTCATGATTTCTTATCAGTTCGTGTGCGAGGTATTCTACAAGTTATGCTCTAAAATACTACTGAAAAACTAAAATAACATGAACGTGTATATATATATATATATATATATATCTATATACGAGTAACTTGGATGCAAAATGTGG
>NW_013667823.1:142426-144410 GCF_000517525.1 Limulus polyphemus | reverse complement strand
TAAACCTAAATAATAGTACGTAGTATATATATATATATATATATATATATATATTATATATATATATATCTATATACGAGTAACTTGGATGCAAAATGTGGTATACTCCACTTCAAAAATTAGCTGTTACTGGAATTGTACTCGTGGATATGCAACATTTTGACGAATAGGGCCTATGCATATAAAGGCCCGTTAAATAAAAGCAAAATCTTAAAATTTATTTGTGGGATGGGGAAAGTAGATGTTTTTAAAAAAGGTGAAAAAAATTTTCTAAAACCAAATTCCACACCCCTGCATGGTCATCCAATCACAACAAAGCACTGGGGTTAAGTAAAAAGTTGTTCACAATAAACAAAAAAAACATACATTACACAAGGTAATCATTCAAATCAAGACCAGAATAGTAATTTTTTTTTTAGTTTCAATACAATGCACCAAGGATGAAAGAACTAGGGATGCTGCAGCACTCCTGGGGGCGCTGTCTGCTGGTGGAACTGGAAGAGTTTTGTGTTTGTTAACAGTTCACACAAAGTGATACAAGCATGAACTGTTTTTTTTTTTTTGCTTGTCTCGAAGTGCCATTGCTTGGTATTTACGAGTAGTTTAACGTGAGAAAATATGGCGTCGGTCAGTTTACGAATAGTTTGTTTCTCGTAATGAAGTTAAAAAAGCCTGTGGTGTCGGGTAACATGAATTATTTTTCGGTTTGTTTGTTTTGAACATTTTATGCCAAGCTTGTTGTAAACATTGTAGCAAGGACTGTGGTTCAGGCATTTTTTTTTTTTTTTTACTTTTAACAGATAAACACATGTTGATGATGGCTTCATTTTATAAACCTGTTTAAACATAACGGCAACTGAATACATGGTTTCGAAATTGTTTCAAGTTTTTAATCTCCCCCCCATTATAAAAATTATTCCAGTATCCATAAAATGCACAATTCATGTTTTAAAATATTCTTAAAGTACATAATAGTATTTTTCTTAACACTTGTACAAAGATACAGAGGGCAAAGAAAAATACTGATTTAGTACTAATACTTCATTCCAGAAGCTTCTATGTTAAAAGATATACATGGTTTCAGATGTTTATATTAATCGTAAAAAAGGTAAATCAATTATGACCAGTAGCTGATCTCGTGAGCTAATACGATTTATACTTTTTTACACTGTTGACTACTAAAACTGTGACTTTATGTTACATTTTATTTTGTTGTGGCCAATGTGAAGTTTCTACAAGCTCATCATACCTAATGATACATTTACATTACTAGGCCTAACTTTACAGTTTTACGAGTCCTCAGATCTTTGTTCTGAAGACTAAAAAATCTGAAATTTAACAGAAAAATACGGATATTTTGAGAAGTATTTTCTTTGTTATTTGTAACTATGTCGTATTTCTATAAACTTTACAGTTTTACAAGTCCTCAGATCTTTGTTCTGAAGACTAAAAAATCTGAAATTTAACAGAAAAATACGAATATTTTGAGAAGTATTTTCTTTGTTAGTCGTAACTATGTCGTATTTCTATGTACAGTTTTACAAGGCAAAAAACGAATTTTCCTCTTCTTCCCTCCCCATGGTTCTTCTTCCAGCCAAGTTGGTGGTGGATGTTGCTCGGGTCTCGCCAGCCGTTGTCACCACTGGTAGCTGTTCAGCTTTAGCTGCTCTCTCTGCCAAGAAACGGTCAAATTCTGTCAAAAGATGATGTTCAATAAGGAAATGTATATCATTCTACAAGAACCGAGAGTTGAAAATGATTTTTAACGTAGCGCAACATTAACTAATGACATCACAGGCAACATTAACTAATGACGACACAGGCAACATTAACTAATGACATCACAGGCAACATTAACTAATGGCAACATAGGCAACATTAACTAATGACATCACAGGCAACATTAACTAATGACATCACAGGCAACATTAACTAATGACATCACAGGCAACATTAACTAATGGCAATACAGGCAACATTAACC
>NW_013667823.1:140008-141522 GCF_000517525.1 Limulus polyphemus | reverse complement strand
ATTAACCGAACCTAAATACAAGAATAGTTTATGCAGGTTTTCACTCATACTTTTATTTAATATCTGACAATAAAAATAAAATATGTGGAAAAAAAATAATCCCAAATTTAAAATAATTATTAAGGCTAAATACCGAGTTAGCAAAAGACGGAGTAAAGCAAGACATTTTAGAAAAATGTACAACTTGGACACTGACATATCCATAAAAACATGTATAACTGCCACCTACTCTCTCCATTACCTCCAGCGTTAAATAATCTTTTAATGATCGCAATAATAATTATAAAAGAATGCCTCATATGCGAGATAGTTGAATCAAGCAACACTAGGTGGCCAAGGATAATGAACCATGCAATTGAACAATCATTATAAGTCAGCTTACCAATCAGTGAAGTGATTGGTGTAACGGGTGAAGCACAGTTACTGTTCTGTAACATACTGTACTGTCACTGGTGTAACAAGTGAAGCACAGTTATTGTTCTGTAACATACTGTACTGTCACTGGTGTAACAAGTGAAGCACAGTTACTGTTCTGTAACATACTGTACTGTCACTGGTGTAACAAGTGAAGCACAGTTACTATTCTGTAACATACTGTCACTGGTGTAACAAGTGAAGCACAGTTAGTATTCTGTAACGTACTGTCACTGGTGTAACAAGTGAAGCACATATAGTATTCTGTAACGTACTGTCACTGGTGTAACAAGTGAAGCACAGTTAGTATTCTGTAACATACTGTACTGTCACTGGTGTAACAAGTGAAGCACAGTTAGTATTCTGTAACCAGAATAGTAACTGTGCTTCACTTGTTACACCAGTGACAGTACTACTGTCACTGGTGTAACAAGTGAAGCACAGTTAGTATTCTGTAATGTACTATCACTGGTGTAACGAGTGAAGCACAGTTAGTATTCTGTAACATACTGTCACTGGTGTAACAAGTGAAGCACAGTTAGTATTCTGTAACGTACTGTCACTGGTGTAACAAGTGAAGCACAGTTAGTATTCTGTAACGTACTGTCACTGGTGTAACGAGTGAAGCACAGATAGTATTCTGTAACGTACTGTCACTGGTGTAACAAATGAAGCACAGTTAGTATTCTGTAACGTACTGTCACTGGTGTAACGAGTGAAGCACAGATAGTTTATCTACGTTTATCTCAACATCACTAAACCAGACATTTTGAAAAGTTGATTCCAGTGATTACATTTTTTTACCATATAATAAAGAATAATTAACATGACACAATTCACTACAAATTACACCAGCTAAAAGAATATTTAGAGCCTAACTTTTCAGTTCCCACTAGCAGTCTGACAAACGACTGAAACACTGGGCTGTCGATATTATTGTAGTTTGTGTGACCTTACATTTATAATCCATTTTATTGTCTCAGAGATTTAGATGTTTGTTCACTAAAAATACAGCTCATAACTGGAGAATAAAGGACAACATACAGCACACAGACGACGTACAGAAGAGAGAAATACTATATATATATATATATATAGTA
>NW_013667823.1:132655-139008 GCF_000517525.1 Limulus polyphemus | reverse complement strand
TAAAAAACATAACTTGAAACTAAGATAAGGTGGGCTGAGCCAGACCTGGTGGGGGTGAGGTTTTGTGGTTTGTATCCTTTTACCACAAAGAAACAAAAACAAATTGCATGATCCAGTTGAACTGTTTGAATAGTGGTCAGAGATGTTGACTTGAATAGTGGTCAGAGATGTTGACCAGCTGCCTTCCCTGTAATCTATCACTTCAAAATTAGGGATGGCTAACACAGTTAGCCCTTGGGTAGCTTTGCGTAAAGTTTGATAAATTGTGTTTTTTTTCCTGTACCTGGATTATGGGTTCATTTGATGTCATAGCTACCTGATGTGCCATTTTTCAATATTACCAATTTGAAACCAGAAAATATCCAAAAACAGACTTATTAGTTTATATGAGGTTATCCTGTGGTTAAATTATAGGGAAGTTATCCTGTGGTTAAATTATAGGGAAGTTATCCTGTGGTTAAATTATAGGGAAGTTATCCTGTGGTTAAATTATAGGGAAGTTATCCTGTGGTTAAATTATAGGTAAATTATCTTGTGGTTAAACTATAGGGAAGTTATCCTGTGGTTAAATTATAGGGAAGTTATCCTGTGGTTAAATTATAGGTAAATTATCTTGTGGTTAAATTGTGAGTGTGTTCATCCTGATAGTACGGGTTGATTGACAGTTAAAGTGTTCATCCTGGTTGTAAATATTTACTGAGAGTGGTTAGTTTAAATATTATCTCTTAACCACCGATTAATTTCGTATAGCTGAACGAGTCACTATTTTGACAAATGTATTACAATTAAACACACACACTCTCTTTCCAAGCACAGTAGATTAACCAGCATGATGAAAAGTATAACAATACAGAATTAGGAAAAAGTAAATAACAGTATAATGGATTACAACACTTACTGTAATTATATTTACCTTGGCAAATTCATTAATATTACTATAGTACTTAATAGTAAGGATCGTGATGAAACAAAATGGCAGCCGTACAAATTGCCCATTTAAAACCACCTGTAAAATGTCTGAATATTAACAATGATTATTTTACAGTATTGGCTGAACAAAACTAAAGGTTATTGTATTTATAAAGCCACCCTAAATCTGTGTTTATGGAGTGAATCCAAAATTTAATCATTTCAACAAATTTTTGTCTAAGTAAGTAAATGACTTTTCTAGACAAGCGTACAGAAAAAAATGATGAAACATATCACAGAACTCTTCCATCTGGGGTCTCAATGATCCCTTTCTTGTACCGAGAAGAACACCAGTATATATATATATATATATATATTAACGAACAATGCACTACTTCGAGTTTATAATTAGATTTGAAGGTAGGTTGGTAGACATCTTAAACACACTTAGTGTTGCTGGCACACAAAAATATAACTAATAAAAAGGAAACAAACAAGTACAATAAAAAAATTGTTAATGTTATAAAGACAATATATATGTAACCTAGCTAGCTATAGTAATATAGAAAATTTTAATGCTACAAAAAATTATCGAAACAAGAAATTAAAAAACTACAAAAACTGAGTTACTTAAAATTTAAAACATTTTATCCCTACTTTAGCTCAGACTGACATAATTAGTGATTTGTCAAAGTAGAGATAATTTTTTAAAAATTTTAAGTAGCTTAGTCTTTGTAGTTTTGACTTTCTTGTTTCAATACTTTTTGTGACATTAAAACTTTATATATTACTATAGCTAGCTAGGTTACGTATATATATCGACCCCTACTTGTCTTTATAAAATTTACAATTTTTTTTTATTGTACTTATATATAAATGTATCAAAACTGTTTATCTACAGACAGAGTTACTTAGAAGTACTTTCTTTTTACATTTTTTTGAGATTTCAGTATGATGAAGATTAGACAACATTGTTTAGCAATTGAATTGTTGAAAACTAATAGACAAAAAACTTGGAAATGTTAATTATTAAGTGACAGTTAATAATCTTATGGTTGATTACCTTGTCTTGGGATGTTCACATGGAATGTTACGAGATTGGGCAAACTTATCAAAGTCATCGACTTCTGCCTGTTTTTCATTCTGAAGCTGATTGGATGCTGACACAGTTTTTATCTGAACAACTGCACTGGTGGCATTTGTAGATCCTAAGTCTGGTAATGGAAAAAAAGGCAAAAAGATAGTATTACGATATTAAAGTTACAACATCAAGTGCTGAGTGTCAGTGAAGCAAATCAATAAGAAGAAAGGCTCACCTTTCGAAAGCTCTTGGGTTATAGGGTATCTTGCTTTTAAAATTAATAAAACTAATATCTGTGATAAAAATCATGTTAGATCACAAGGGGATTGTTATCCACATCCTTCTTAATCTCTCTACTACTGGTTTTAAGTTGAAAATTTGTAAAAAACATCAGGTAGCTCAGACATCTGCTTTATTTTCATGTTCATGAGAGAACTTCACAATTACGTTAGAAAACAAACCTTTAACCACAGTATAACTTCTCTATAATTTAACCACAGGATAACTTCCCTATAATTTAACCACGGGATAACTTCCCTATAATTTAACCACAGGATAACTTCCCTATAATTTAACCACAGGATAACTTCCCTATAGTTTAACCACGGGATAACTTCCCTATAATTTAACCACAGGATAACTTCCCTATAATTTAACCACAGGATAACTTCCCTATTATCGGTATACATATACTGTCATGATGAACAAACTCACTATCGGTATACATATACTGTCATGATGAACAAACTCACTATCGGTATACATATACTGTCATGATGAACAAACTCAGTATCGGTATACATATACTGTCATGATGAACAAACTCACTATCGGTATACATATACTGTCATGATGAACACACTCAGTATCGGTATACACATACTGTCATGATGAACAAACTCACAGTATCGGTATACATATACTGTCATGATGAACAAACTCACTATCGGTATACATATACTGTCATGCATGACAGTATATGTATACCGATAGTGAGTTTGTTCATATGAACACTTTCTCAGTTTAAACAGCTACTGTCAAAAAATGGTTGCTATAGTGATAAACATTATATCAGTTGAAACAGCTACTGTCAATAAACGGTTGCTATAGCGATCATCTTCGGCTAACACTAAATGATGCTAACTATCATCTTAGCTAACACTAAATGATGCTAACGATCATCTTCGGCTAACACTAAATGATGCTAACGATCATCTTCGGCTAACACTAAATGATGCTAACGATCATCTTTGGCTAAAACTAAATGATGCTAACGATCATCTTTGGCTAAAACTAAATGATGCTAACGATCATCTTCGGCTAACACTAAATGTAGTTAAGTGATAACAAAAGTTAATTTTCCAAACAAGTAAATTTGTAAGAAACCTCACCTTCTGAACAATTTCTTCCTCCTACCAAACGGAGAGAATGAAACAAAAAACACATATTAGACACACACACGCACACAATAAAACAAACATTAGGTACGTAATTAAACATGGCACAAAATCAAGCTTCAAAGAAAATAAATCTATTTGTAACATCCCACTGAGATAACTCAGCATCATCACATCAAAACAGAATGTTGCCTTCCAAGTGTGTAAAATATTAATAAAAAACTAGTAACCCGTAAAACAAAAGATTACCACTTCAATAAATGGACAACCACAAAGTATTAACCTTTAATAATTCCATTTTTGTCATCACATTTATTTGTATTTCTCACTTATTTTAGAATAACCATCCACTTTAATGATGCTTAAACATTCCTATTAATACTTACAGGCTAATTTTATGCCTTTTAAGTTTTAAGATTTATTATCCAGTAAATTTTATATACTTAATATCACTGTTTTTTTCCCCCCTGATTTTGTTTATTTCTCCTAAGTTCTTCGTGACATCACTTGTGAATGGTTGTGAAGATGTCAAATCAGTGAAATATAGCAAATAAAATTACTGTCTTTTAACCTTGAATTTGTTGTACAGGATAATTTAATACTAGACAAGCAGTTATGTTACTACGGTAAGCAGCTTATAACCGTAGCTGAAAAGCTATGAATGTTCTTATTTTCCTTGAAATCCATAATGGAACAGTTAAGAAAGATGTGTTCGAAACCAATTACGAAAAAAGGTGGGTATTAACCAGAATGTGACAGTTTAGAAAGAAACGTTTAGCTATAACTGGCCAAATACGAAAGATATATTCAAATCCATTGTGGGACTGTTAAGAAAAAAGGTGGGTATTAACCAGAATGTGACAGTTTAGAAAGAAATGTTTAGCTATAACTGGCCAAATACGAAAGATATATTCAAATCCATTGTGGGACTGTTAAGAAAAAAGGTGGGTATTAACCAGAATGTGACAGTTTAGAAAGAAACGTTTAGCTATAACTAGCCAAATACGAAAGATATATTCAAATCCATTGTGGGATTGTTAAGAAAAAAGGTGTTAATCCCACAAAATATCAGTTAAAAAAAGATGCGTTACAAACCGTAAGGAACCAGTTAAGAAAAAAAAGTTAAAAACATAATGGACTACCTTGGAATGAGGTAATAAAAACATTAAGAGGCTAGTTAAGAAGAAATGTTAAAAGCCATAATGGGCCAGTTAAGAAAGAAGTGTAAAAATGATTAGAAGTGAAATTGTGATATTTCTAGCTCACGAGTGTTCTGTTTAACTTAATTCAGTGGAAATCCAAAAGTCAAGCAAGTATCTGATATAATCTATATTATTTGATATCGTTTTACTTGATACTTGATCTGATCATAGACATTCTCAATACCTAAAAACACAACACAAGTGGTAACACGGGAACACAAAAGCCAATAATGATCACTACAATAAAACATAAGCAAACAAATAATGCCAAGCTCACTAAACCTATATACACACACATATACAGTATAAACAACAACACATACCTCTTGAGGCCTGACTTTAGGGTATGAGAGTGAACTAAGACTCTCACCAGCCTGATCCACATTGCTGTTTTCATCACTAGGACTAACACTGAAATAAACAAGTGAATCGTTTAAAGAGTCAGCAAACTGTTTATTCAGAGTGGCTGCTTCAACTGAAAAACTGTTTATCACTATAGCAACAATTTATTGACAGTAGCTGCTTCAACTGAAAAACTGTTTATCACTACAGCAACCATTTATTGACAGTAGCTATTTCAACTGATAGTGTTTATCACTAACACTAAATGATGCTAACGATCATCTTCGGCTAACACTAAATGATGCTAAAAAATAAACTCTCCTGAGTGGGAGATAGTGTGTTGGTCCCAATACTCTGTAACAGAATAAACTCTCCTGAGTGGGAGATAGTGTGTTGGTCCCCATACTTTGTAACAGAATAAAGTCTCCTGAACTAGAGATAGTGTGTTGGTCCCCATACTTTGTAGCAAAATATACTCTCCTGAGTGGGAGATAGTGTGTTGGTCCCCATACTCTGTAGCACAATAAACTCTCCTGAACTGGATACAGACTGTTAGCCTATACTACGTGTAGTGTAACATACATACCTGAGCTTGTAATAGAAGGTTGGTCCCCTTTATCTTCAGAAGGCTACAGTAAGAGAAAGATGCAGCAGTTAGAATTAAAACCCGAATAACACATCACCTTTATGAGAGAAACATTTTTCTAATAGTATCAGTCAAACTCAATATTATATTACCCCCTTTCTTTTTACTTAGTCTAAAAGTAAAAAATTTTAAATATATTACTGGTCTTATTTTATTTACACATTTACCTTAGTTTACTTTATGACCATGCCGTTATCAGTGTGTTAACAGTTCACCTGTATACACAACCATGGCTGGCGTTATCGTTCTAATAGCATTTAAAATGGGTCTAACAATTTAGTACACACAACTAGAGCTGTATTTTCTTAGCTTGAAGTACATTGTAGTAATTGGGTTTTTAATAAAATGTTGTAAAGCTAGGTTGGTACTCAAAGGGATGAGATAAAAAAAAAATTCTAACCTTATCTTGTAACCATCTTTCCATTTCATCAAAGTCTTGTTCTTTGTGTAGCTGAAAAGAAATGAGCGTCATAAGCTGTGGCCTACAAGAAACACTAGATGTATTTACTCATTTAAAAATAGCTTAACTCCTTTTTGATTTCATGAAACTGTGTGTTTGTATAACTTAATATAACATCCTTACTTGCCTGTAGATATTAAAATAATGACCATCTTCAGCTAACACTAAATGATGCTAATGATCATCTTCAGCTAACACTAAATGATGCTAATGATCATCTTTGGGCTACAGAGTATGGGGACCAACACACTATCTCCCACTCAGGAGAGTTTATTTTGCTACAGAGTATGGGGACCAACACACTATCTCTAGTTCA
>NW_013667823.1:125863-131799 GCF_000517525.1 Limulus polyphemus | reverse complement strand
ACCTCCACCAGGTCTGGCTCAGCCCACCTTATCTTAGTTTCAAGTTGTGTTTTTTAGATGGTAAAAGGATACAAACCACAAAACCTCACCTCCACCAGGTCTGGCTCAGCCCACCTTATCTTAGTTTCAAGTTGTGTTTTTTAGATGGTAAAAGGATACAAACCACAAAACCTCACCTCCACCAGGTCTGGCTCAGCCCACCTTATCTTAGTTTCAAGTTATGTTTTTTGGGTGAAAGACATTTTAATTGAATTGTTAAAACCTAACCCCATAAGTAATACTCTAACTTACTCATTCCCGCTAGTTGAGCTTGGATGTTCTCATTATTTATGACACCATTCTCTCCAAAATCTATAAGTGATTTGTCGTCAGCAACATTTTCCTAAAGAAAATGAAATACATATCAAAGTATGATAACAGTACATGCGTATCAAACTAAAGTTAATCTGTTTTACAATATTTGGTCCTTGCCTTTTGTTTTCAGTCTAGTGCATATTGTATTCACATTTTTAGAAAATGTTCTAAGTGTTTAGATGAAGTCCTATTAACAACATGGTCTAACAACTGTTTTGAGTGTTCATATGAACAACATGGTCTAACAATTGTTTGAGTGTTCATATGAACAACATGGTCTAACAACTGTTTTGAGTGTTCATATGAAGTCCTATTAACAGCATGGTCTAACATCTGTTTTGAGTGTTCATATGAAGTCCTATTAACAACATGGTCTAACAATTGTTTTGAGTGTTCATATGAAGTCCTATTAACAACATGATCTAACAATTGTTTTGAGTGTTAATATGAAGTCCTATTAACAACATGGTCTAACAATTGTTTTGAGTGTTCATATGAAGTCCTATTAACAACATGGTCTAACAATTGTTTTGAGTGTTCATATTAAGTCCTATTAACAACCATGTTGTTAATAGGACTTCATATGAACACTCAAAACAATTGTTAGACCATGAGTTGTTAGATTGTTAATAGGACTTCATATGAACACTCAAAACCATCGTCTAACAACTGTTTTGAGTGTTCATATGAAGTCCTATTAACAACATGGTCTAACAATTGTTTTGAGTGTTCATATGAAGTCCTATTAACAGCATGGTCTAACAATTGTTTTGAGTGTTCATATGAAGTCCTATTAACAACATGGTCTAACAATTGTTTTGAGTGTTCATATGAAGTCCTATTAACAACATCGTCTAACAACTGTTTTGAGTGTTCATATGAAGTCCTATTAACAACATGGTCTAACAATTGTTTTGAGTGTTCATATGAAGTCCTATTAACAACATGGTCTAACAACTGTTTTGAGTGTTCATATGAAGTCTTATTAACAGCATGGTCCAACAATTGTTTTGAGTGTTCATATGAAGTCCTATTAACAACATGGTCTAACAACTGTTTTGAGTGTTCATATGAAGTCCTATTAACAGCATGGTCTAACAATTGTTTTGAGTGTTCATATGAAGTCCTATTAACAACATGGTCTAACAACGGTTTTGAGTGTTCATATGAAGTCCTATTAACAACATGGTCCAACAATTGATTTGAGTGTTAATATGAAGTCCTATTAACAGCATCATCTAACAATCGTTTTGAGTGTTCATATGAAGTCCTATTAACAACATGGTCTAACAATTGTTTTGAGTGTTCATATGAAGTCCTATTAACAACATGGTCTAACAATTGTTTTGAGTGTTAATATGAAGTCCTATTATACATTGGTCTAATAATTGTTCCTGGTTTACATAAATATTAAGAGATTAGTATTTGTCTTCCATACAAAGTCTCTGAACAAACACTATGTAACATACAAATGTCTGCTGCAGTATACCAGAATACACAGTACTAATAACATGTTTGAACGTAATAATCAAGAAACAGATACCGAACAACGACAACGTTAAAGACAATATTCACAGAAGGGTTATGGTCTCTTGAATTAATTAAAATTTTAAATGAGATGCCATACCGAGGAGTTCTTTTACTACAACTTCAAAGAAATAAGAAGCCACCCAGCTTATATATCGTGCGATTGAAATGATACGCATGATTTTGATAATGTTAGAGATAGAAATTACAAAGCTTTCCGAAACTGAAACAATCTTATCAAAATTAAGAGAACAATTAAATTACTTTATAAATCAAACATAAAAAAAAAAAGGGAAAATGTACAAACTGTCTATGATATTAAAAATAATGATTTATCAAAATCAGAAGTTTTCTTTTTGTCACTTTTTTTTCCTTTACTCCACAAACCTGTTTCGGCTGGGTCTGTACAGGCTGATTTTGACCAACTGTTACTTTTTTCTTTTCAAAACGTTCGTACCGAAGAAATAAATTGTTCAGCTCGTCATTAGTTCTCAGAAGTTCACCTGTAGACACAATGCAGCAAATAATTAACAATAATAAATCATTTCTGTAAACCACTTTACTTTTGAGTACCGATTGACGTGAATTTTTAAAAAAAAATAAAACTTAAAACCATCTGTTTCCTCCATTAATATATCATAAAGACCAATATTTTATGCTCTGGTTTTATGATACTTTTAAACAAAAAGAACTAAATGAGTTTTTTTTTACAACTTACTCAAAAATGGCTACACAATTACACTAAAACGAATCAAATGTGATAGAACAAGGGAAGACGACCCTTCGGTAAACTTCTTACTTGTAACTTCTTCATTAGCCACTCGATCTATCAGCTCCACAACACGACTCTGCATAGCCCGACAAGTCCGCTGTAGTTCCTGTTAGTACAAGAGAAAATGCAGTCATAATATTTTTCTTACTGTAAAATAGGGTGTAGTTGTCATCAACAGGACTGAAAAATGAAACTTTATAAACTGGCTGACTACTGATTAAATATATTATTTTATTTCTTAGACAGCCATAAAAAATATGATTCATAACTTCATTCACCTGTAAAAGTTCCCAGTCACTAGTATGGCCCTTCCCTGGGGTCATTTCCGTCAACATTTCACCAAATACTTTCATGTTTCCTTCGACCACATCCAACTCACTCCGAAGCTTGGCCAGCTGTTCAGAGGATAAACTTACAGAACTTAAACTCTGGATTGGATTCACCTGTAAATGGACACAGAAAAGAATGATTTATAAGATTTTATATCAAAATTTTACAAGTCTTAAATTTATGGATTAAAAGTAGCTTTTATTTATAAACTAACTCTTTAACTTTTTCCATTGTAAAATATAGTTTTGGGTTACCCAGTTAGGCCTAATATTGATAATGTCTTCAAGATTGTGTAACAAATTTCATATCAAAATTTTACAAGTCTTAAACTTATGGATTAAAAGTAGCTTTTATTTATAAACAAACTCTAACTTTTTCCATTGTAAAATATGGTTTTGGGTTACCCAGTTAGGCCTAATACTGATAAGATCTTCAAGATTGTGTAACAAATTTTATATCAAAATTTTACAAGTCTTAAACTTATGGATTAAAAGTAGCTTTTATTTATAAACTAACTCTTAACTTTTTCCATTGTAAAATATGGTTTTGGGTTACCCAGTTAGGCCTAATATTGATAAGGTCTTCAAGGTTGTGTAACAAAAGATATTAGCTTATGTTTGTCCAACCACTTGAACACTGTAGCTTTGAGCTACATCGATTGTTATAGGTTCTATATGGCAGTGAGACACTGAATAGTTTCTTATCAACTTATCCTGCCTTCTGTCTGGTTTGAGAGACAACATTTCCGACACTGTGTCGAATTCTTTGTCGGTTCCTTCCCACCAACTTTACTCTCAAGGCCTTTCTTCTGTCGTGTTTAATAAGTGAACAAGAGAAATCAATAAAGCACAAACATAAAGTCTTATACATACAGAGGTTGTATATATATATATTATATTAACATCATTTTGGAGCCTCACCAAGTACTTACAGTCCACATCACCATGACCAGTCATGCTCTGTACGTGGAAACCATTTTATGAAAATAAAAAGCAGTAAAGATACACATTATTGTAAAATATTACCACAACAAAATTAATTTATTTGGCTAAAAGAAGTGTACCAAGGAGTAAATTTGAAAATTTATTACACTCTTAACAATATGTATCATATAATACTGTTTAGAAATGAACAACTAATCATAAAAAAATCATGACACTAAGAAACACAAGTTATCAACTTTAGCATTCAAAGCTAAACAGACTCTGTGAGGAGAGGGTTAGTTTTGAAGGGATGGCCATATGCACTGAATGATCACGTGTTGTAAAATAGAGAGAGATTTAAGCTGTGAAGGTACCTGATGAGCTTCTGGTTGTTGAGGACGGTGATCCGTGGGATGTGGTGGTCCTTCCGCCTCACTGTGAGGTTCAGATTGATGAAATGGAATACTCTATTAAATAACAACAGTCAAGAAAAACTATGTGAAAACTCTTCGAGTCTAAAGTTTTCAACACGACAAACATTACCATCTGGGGGTAAAAGATCAATTCCACAATTTAAAAAACTGAATAATCTATGATACTTCTAAACATTCTACCAGAACATAAAAAAGGAAAATTAAGAAATGTCGCAGAAAAAAATATCTTACCCTAGTCATAAAAGCCTAAATTATAATTGTAAACTGGGGAGAGAAAGATTTTAAAAGGGATTCCATGATGGTACACATTTAAGTAAGAGAGACAACTGTTATTTGTATCACTGGTATTATAATAAATGTGATATTTTTTAGGAATTTAAAAAGTAACTTTATTAATAAACCAATATCTCTGATAATTTACTCTAGGCCTAACGGTGACCAGTATACGTATTAATAAGATTTAATGTACACTAGTTAGTATAATTACTACTGTTGCGACAGGGGAAGTCACGTGACGCTGGTAACACCTGACGAGTGTCTAGAAGATTCGCGAAGACGCTAGCATTTGATTTGCTAGACATGCACTCTTATAGTATATAAGACTGTTGAGAAGTGACGGCATGGAGATAGATAGATAGCAGACAGAGAGATTGAAGATATAGACGGACAATTGAGTCAAGCACGGTAGTAAGTAAAGTGTGTGAATTATAGCGTGTGTTTAAGTTAAAGTGACTGTGGAAATTAAGTATATTGCAAAGTTGAATTCAGAAAGAATAAACTAATTTTATTTAAGAAAAGGCTTGTATCGCTGAAGTTTCTCGGAAAGAATTTCTACGAAAAATTTTCAAACAAGCAGATACGTAACACTACTAATAAAACATGCAACACAACTAATAAAAATATAAAAGATAAAATATGTGAAGACATAGCAGTAAGTTGAAGAAAAACAAACTTGTATAAATAAAACATTTGAGTTAGTTATTAATAACAAAGCTACACAATGAGCTATCTGTACTCTGCCCACCACAGGTATCAAAACCTGAATTTTAGCAATATAAGCTCCCAGACTTACTGCTGAGTCACAAGAGAACCAGCTGATTGTGATAAAATTTAAAGGTTAATATTGTTCCAACATTCAACAAAGTCTTAACACAAACAATAATTGTAAAGGTACTAATTACATAAACAACTTCCACGACACAACTTAAAAACTGAAGCCAATTCTTACTGTAATACTTAACTTAAACATACATCCTTTTTCGTTGTACAGTTCTCTCTCATAATAAAAATATTCTTCATGCATAACACTTATGTACATCTACAAACTATGCAATGAACTAAAATATGAAACTCTTACTTTGTTTTGTACTTCTCACATGTGTCGCTTAATGAGCAGTGTATGATGATAATAACAAACAATACTTCTAGTTTTAAATTTAGAATTTATTTAGTTACTTTAAAATGTTTGTTTGTTTTATACGACTCTACCTAACCTAGCAATTTGTTTCAAACTTAACCCTAGTATTACCAACAGGACTCTACCAAACTTAACAATTTGTTTCAAACTTAACCCTAGTATTACCAACAGGGTTCATG
>NW_013667823.1:123433-125079 GCF_000517525.1 Limulus polyphemus | reverse complement strand
AAAATGTTTGTTTGTTTTATACGACTCTACCTAACCTAGCAATTTGTTTCAAACTTAACCCTAGTATTACCAACAGGACTCTACCAAACTTAACAATTTGTTTCAAACTTAACCCTAGTATTACCAACAGGGTTCATGAGGACTTTTTTTTTTAACCACATTGTTTTATACTAATTATAAATATCATATTACTACTGTTTTTATTGTTTAAAGAATATAATTTTTATTTAGATTTCTCAAAACCAAACACAGACTTTGAGGGCACAGAATGAAATAGATACTAAAAATATGTGATGAAGGTTTATTCTTTAACATGAGGTATATTTCAGGAGGCACCACATGGCAGTTTACAAGATATGTAACAAGCTGGTCTCACTTCAGCTAAACATCATCTAGCTAGCTATACTGCACACTAGGAATAAGACTAGTTTAATAAATCTACCAGTGTTAGGGTGCCCATTAAAAATATTTTGTGTCTTATACAAAATGATTACTTGCTTACCCTTTGCGGTGTGTATATTGGAGCCACGGTGTCCAAGTCTGTCAATGGAAATTCAATACCTTTCTGTTTCAGATCGTGATAAACCTGGACAACTCCTTGCATTTCTGGATTCATGAGGAAAGCATCAGCCCAGCTCTACACAAAGAGTTGAAATATCTTAGCTAAAACAAAAGCATAATGAAATGAAAACTATGTTAAGAAAAGGAAACAAAAGGCAGGATGAGAAAATGAGATAAAAACTATGTTAAGCAAAAAGGAAAGCACGATAAGTTGTGAAAAATGAAATTAAAACTATGTTACGAAAAGGAACGGAAAGATAAGTTATGAAAAATGAAATGAAAAGTGTGTTAAGAAAGCAAGTAGAAAAATATGTTAACAAATGAAATGAGAGGTATGTTAACAAATGAAATGAGAGGTATGTTAACAAATGAAATGAAAGGTATGTTAAGGAAATGAAATGAGAGGTATGTTAACAAATGAAATGAAAGGTATGTTAACAGATGAAATGAAAGGTATGTTAACAAATGAAATGAAAGGTATGTTAACAAATAAAATGAGAGATATGTTAACAAATGAAATGAAAGGTATGTTAACAAATGAAATGAGAGGTATGTTAACAAATGAAATGAAAGGTATGTTAACAAATGAAATGAAAGGTATGTTAACAAATGAAATGAAAGGTATGTTAACAAATGAAATGAAATGTATGTTAACAAATGAAATGAAAGGTATGTTAACAGATGAAATGAAAGGTATGTTAACAGATGAAATGAAAGGTATGTTAACAAATGAAATGAAAGGTATGTTAACAAATGAAATGAAAGGTATGTTAACAAATGAAATGAAAGGTATGTTAACAAATGAAATGAAAGGTATGTTAACAAATGAAAGGTATGTTAACAAATGAAATGAAAGGTATGTTAACAAATGAAATGAAAGGTATGTTAACAAATGAAATGAAAGGTGTGTTAACAAATGAAAGGTATGTTAACAAATGAAATGAAATATATGTTAACAAATGAAAGGTATGTTAACAAATGAAATGAAAGGTATGTTAACAAATGAAATGAAAGGTATGTTAACAAATGAAATGTATGTTAACAAATGAAATGTATGTTAACAAATGAAATGTATGTTAACAAAT
>NW_013667823.1:115632-122582 GCF_000517525.1 Limulus polyphemus | reverse complement strand
AACTGTATACAGAGAACAGTTGACTTACTCCAGTATGTTAAAGTTAACAGTGAACACAGAACAGTTGACTTACTCCAGTATGTTAAAGTTAACAGTGAACACAGAACAGTTGACTTACTCCAGTATGTTAAAGTTAACAGTGAACACAGAACAGTTGACTTACTCCAGTACGTTAAAGTTAACAGTAGACACAGTAAACACCAAATGGTAGGTAGTATATAAAATAAACATGTACATGAAAATTAGTGGATCAGAAGGTAATATTAATTACAATAAAAACAGATATGTAATTCATTTTCTTTGTTATCTTCCTTGACTAGTAGCTTTTTCTATTCTGTGATGTTACATTTTGTAAGCAGCATGCTTACATCCCTCACTTACCTGTATGAGACTCAGTACCTTCTCTTGTACAACAGTAGGAGGGTCATTTTTTGGTCCGATCAACTTCACCAAGTCCATGATAAAGTCCTTTTGGGTAACAAGCAGGTGAAGCCGTTTCCCACAGTTTTTGACACAAGTCTCTAGGACCTAGGATATAATTCAGTGTTGGTGTTTTTTATGTACAAGTTTACAGGACAATATTTCTGTAATAACTGAGTTGGTGTTTTTTTATCTACAAGTTTACAGGACATTATTTCTGTAATAGCTGAGTTCGTGTTTTTATCTACAAGTTTACAGGATAAAATTTCTGTAATAGCTGAGTTGGTGTTTTTTATCTACAAGTTTACAGGACAATATTTCTGGTCCTGTAAACTTGTAGATAAAAACACCAACTCAGCTATTACAGAAATTTTATCCTGTAAACTTGTAGATAAAAACACCAACTCAGTTATTGCAGAAATATTGTCCTGTAAACTTGTAGATAAAAAACACCAACTCAGTTATTACAGAAATTTTATCCTGTAAACTTGTAGATAAAAACACGAACTCAGCTATTACAGAAATATTGTCCTGTAAACTTGTAGATAAAAAAACACCAACTCAGTTATTATAATATTCCTGTAATAGCTGAGTTGGTGTTTTTTATCTACAAATTTACAGGACAATATTTCTGCAATAACTGAGTTGGTGTTTTTATCTACAAGTTTACAGGGTAATATTTCTGTAATAGCTGAGTTGGTGTTTTTTATCTACAAGTTAACAGGACAATATTTCTGTAATAGCTGAGTTGGTGTTTTTTATCTACAAGTTTACAGGTATACTATATTATCTATTTACTGTTACTTTCAACAGTATTGGTTATACTATTTAGTATATCGATTGTCATTACTTTTTTATTTCATTTATTTTTATCATTTCACTTGTTTTATAAAGATTGTTTTGTACTGTTAGCTTAATACAAGTACTTAGGACTAATTTAAGTCTTCCAGGTTGGCCGAATTTCGAGAGATATTATTTAGATTATAGCTGAATATACTGTTGACGGTCAAGGTAAGCAACTGATTGGACGATGAGTTCTATACGTTAGAAGTAGAAATAGAAGAAAAGTGTACTTAATTAGCTAAACTCGTTACCATAACTTGCTCTGATCTGAAGTTTGTATGAATGATTTTATCTTGAAAACAGAATCCCATATAATTTCCATATGGACCAAAATTCGTATTTTGGGCAAGTGTAGCCACGTAACTCAGTACCTGAAATACCAGTTAAAGATGTTTTCTTTTTATGCCAAGGAGAATTTTGTCATTCAGTAGTAAACATTTATTGGATACAAAGAAACATTAGGCTCTTTGAGAAAAAAAATACTTTAGAATAAAATGATATATTGACACCCTAAAACGAACATAGAATAAAACCGTCACTTTAAAGAAATAGATACTTCACATTAACTAATTACAATGTTAAAAAGACACACAAAAATAAATAAAGTTGATAACATAAACTTCCAATACAAAACATGATGCTATTTAGAACATTTCTAAACACCTACACTCCAGTACCTGAACAAATTACATGTGATGGATGGGTCATCAAATCAACATACATGAGAAGTAGACCATAACCAGGAAGTAGTAAACACTGTATTAGTCAGTGAAGTACTTACCGTTAATGTGTACATGACCACAGTGTAATTCTTGCCAGCATTCTGTTGCAGTCTTTTTCTAACGGCTTTGACTGCATCTTTAGGCCTACAAGCAATACATGGAACGCCTTTTATTATTAGACTTCAGCTCAAGTCTCTAAACAATATAGACAACTATGACAAGACACACTAATTATATGTAGTTCTCAACTTTAGTAATGAAATACAAACAAATGTATTGTTGGTGTAATGAAATACAAACAAACTTATTGTTGGTGTAATGAAATACAAACAAATTTATTGTTGGTGTAATGAAATACAAACAAATTTATTGTTGGTGTAATGAAATACAAACAAATTTATTGTTGGTGTAATGAAATAAAACAAACTTATTGTTCAGTGGAACTTTAAGCAGAGTAGACATTGTAAGATTGGAAACTTTAATGAACTGCCTACTAAAAGAAAAACAGAGTTCTGGGTTCTATACTGTGGCCTTCTTCAGCCAAATTAGTATTGAATGAAAGGCCTCACCAGCAGTAGCATGCAGCACAAAAGGTGTGCATCCAAGCTGCTATTTTATACTTCTTACTGGAAATTCATGTGTGAGGGGTAAAGAAAGATTTGTTAAAATTGTTATCAGTGATAAGTGAGCCACATAAATTGCCAGTTTGTAGAAGTAAACTTGTCTGATCAAATGGTCTTTCTCTAACTTGTTCAGTATTAGTGGCTAAAACATGAACGTGACTTAAACGTGATACGAGTGAACATAGCATCTTCCGATCATAATCGACAGTATTAAGACACAAGCAACTCACCCCTCATCCGTTTCATTGATGAGATCGCATATCTCCATGTTTAAAGCCCAACTCTCTGATGCTAGGGCAGCATCGGTGGCTTGCTCTAAAACAGAGAAAATATGTTGGCATCCACGAGAACATAAAAACAACAACAACAAAACTGAGTATATTTTGTTCATAAGATATACATAACATTGAACTTGAATGCATTTTTTTATAAATGTCATTACAAACATATCTTTCATGAAAGGATTAGACATTTTTGGTTTTTGTTGATGTTCAAATTGTTAGTATTCATCTAAATGGTAGTTTGTCTCAAACAGGAATCCCAGTGGAAAGATGACCATGGAAAATAGGAATAAAAACAAACTACGCATGGTCATTTAATCCACAAAAAGTCAAACAACCAAACTATAAAAAAAACTATGAGTTATCCGCACAACTCGTTTCGTGAGCTAAGACGAACTAATCAGTTGATTGTATAACTAGAGCTGAACGTGAGATATACATACGTACAGAGTCTTGTCATGCACTAATTCTACTTGTATGTGTAATATCAAGTACATTAGAAGAAAGGAGGCTTCTTTGGTAAGAAGTCACTTCAAAGAAACAATACTGGTCCTCCAACTACAAAAATAAAGTCACTGAATGATAAAATATACAGTTAGCTCATGTATAATAGAACAGCCAGAAATTTAGGTTTCTCAAATTTGCAAGAATGCCAACTAAAAAACAAATCTATCAATCAAACATTTAAAGTAAATTATTACTTATTGTTATCATTTAAAATAAAAGGGTTTAAAAAAGATAACCAAATGGTAAGAGAACCAACTATGGGTGGTTTATTGTTAACTACTAATGAAAATGTTGTTTTATGAGTTAAAGCTACAGAACATTTGAAGAACTGAGATCTCTACTGAGCCAGATTTGATGTTTTGCTGCGTGTTTAGGAACAAAATAAATGAAATTTTATTTTCTAATTTCAGACAACCAATTTTCAGACCACCAATTTTTAGATAATAATGAGACAAGATTTATCATTACTGAACTTTGGGAAATGTTTAACAATAATCTGTTTAGAATTCCGGATAGGCACATTCCTAAATAAAAAGGAAAAGGATAAGACATAGAGGATCAAACATAACTGGATTAATCAGGACATAAAGGAGAAAATCGGGTATGAAAGACACAATTTTATTAAGTTTAAACTGACAGATGGGTTGAAAGATTTACATAACTGTAAGAAGATAGGGATTTGGTGAAAAAGAAATTAGAATATCCAAGAGGAATTATGAGCAATACCTTGATAATGTTAAAACTAACACTATGGATTTTAGGGGAGCTAGCCTTGAAAGGATGCTTATGACAAGGTTTCTGTTTAACCATACGAGATAAATAAGCTTTTAAACTTTCTCCTCTATTTCTACAAGAGACGATAAGAGCAATATCCCTGAATCCTGAGCATTGTTTGGGAGATATAAGAATTGATCTGAATCATGTAGATATTAATCCCTCGGTGATAAGCTAAAAGACTGAAAATTAAAAGTAGATAGATCTTATAGGGCAGTTTGTCTTCTGTGGGAGGAAAAACTTGTGTCCGATAAAAACAAAATAATTTAGTGAAATATATCCAAAATGAAAGCTAACATGGACTAAACAAAGGGAAATCTTGTCTTACCAATCTGTTTTTTTTTTTTGAGTATCTTACTTATCTGGATGATTGCAAGGGTGAGGAATTGGTATACTTCAATTTTCGAATGAAGACATCGCACAAGAAGTTAGTTAAAAAAATCACATCTGTACAGGTTGGGGAAAGACTAGTTAATTGGATTGTGGGGTGTTTGGATGGAAGAAAGGAAAAGGTTGTTATTATTAATGGAGTTCAGCAGTTAAACTGGACCCTCATTACTGGAGTGCCACAGTGGTCACTTATTTTATGGCCTCTGCTTTTCCTCATTTACATTAATGATACTAATAGGAGAATAACAGTAAGTTAGTAAATTTTGCTCATAACATTGAACTCTTGAGTGTTTCTAGTTGTATTGAGGATTTTGAGGTATTATAGAATTATCTGAATAAATTGGTAAGTTGGAAAAATATTTTTTAAATGACTTTGAATTATAGAAAGTACAAGGCAATGAATCACATTTAATATAATTAATAGTGTGATCGAGGAAGAGGATCTTGAGGATAAAATCACTCCAATCACTGAAACGTGCTCTGTTACTAATTGTAAAGCCACCAGAATTTTACATCCGAGGAAATAATTACCTCTATACAAACCAATAGTTAAGCATAACTTGAAATACTATGTGCAGTTCTGGTCTCCTTTTATAATAGATATTGGCTCATTGGAAAGGGTTCATAGGATGTCTAGCAAGATGATTCTGAATTAGAAAGGTTTACCTTAATAAAAGTAGGTTACTGACTTTTATTTTCTCTTAAGAAAGTCAGGAGGTGATTTTATTGAAGTTTACAAGATTATCTATAGGGTCTAATTGATAAAGGTCCTTGATGTTTTGTGATATAATTTAACGATAATATTATGACACAATATTAAGGTTTGGAAATGGCAGGCTACATTCCAGTTTATACAATTTTTAATAATAATAGCGTGGTTGACTTATGGAATGAGTTGCCATCTACAGTATGATTGAAGGACTTTAATCACATGACTAGGTCGGAAGGAACACATGAAAATAATTCCAAACACTGATAATGTGACTTACTAAAAAAAAAACTTTAAAGCTTGACAAATACACATCTACTGTCCATACACGAAGCAAAAATTTCCTCAGTGGTTAGCAAGTTTTTTTAAACTTAAAACTAAAGATCTATTACTAGCATTATTTAGAGAATATCTGATTATCAGTATCACAGGAATATGGCTGTGGTATTGAACTTTGACACTATCAGTATCAAGTCCCCAAGACTAGTTTCTTTCACGAATTCCAGCATTACAATCTAACAGTTAATTAATTTAATGACTCGGATACTGTTAGACCTTACTCAGATTGTTCCAAACTGAACAAAGGTAAAAAAAAAGTAACGCCTCAGACTTTAACTGTTAGGTTATAAGTAAGATTTATACTAAATGTCTAAATCATCAGTAAATGCCTATTAGTATTATCGAGAATACTGTTACAGTACTGTTAGTATTACTATTGGTATTAGCTATTTATATATGACAATTTAATTTTCAGTTACACTCCAGTTTAAAAACGTTACTATTATATTAATACCAACCAATTTTCTGTCCCACAGGTGTGGCAAATGGATTTCCTCCAAACTGGGCTAAAATAGCTGCCATGCTGAATGTTTATACTTATAGTCAGTCGTACTCGTAGACAAATTTTGTAAGACGAGTTAACCTTACGCAAATATATTTTTTCTGCTTATTTTATGAGACTTAGATTCAAAAACTTCCTGCGTAAACGTCAAGTTATTTAATTAAAGGAAGTAAACAATCTATTCTCAACACCAGTTGTAGTCTGGCAACATCTTCCAATCAGTCATGACGTCGAAACGATTGACGTTTGCTGTCATCTAGTGGCTGAAAAACATTTTAGACACTTCTGTCGGCTATAGATTAATTTTTCCAAGAGAAACAACATAACTAAAGCGCCTAAATGTTACAATCACCTTATATATATAAATATTTATAACCTACAATTGCACATAGAAAAACTAATTTTTCAAACTACAATAGGACTATAGATTTACTAATATGATAAAGAGTTTGTATCTATTTGTCAAATCTTTAAGCATTTTGTAAAATATCATCTACTTCTTTCGTTTTTACTATCATTAAAACAAACATATGTTGTTGCTTTTTGTTTTTACTTCTTGGCTTATTCCTTTTAGAAAACTTTGATCTTTGAGAGAAGAAAAACTTACATCCCATGTCTCATGTAATTATTAGAAAATTTATATTTATTTTTGTTCATCTAGTTCTTAATAACACGAATCGAAATCCGCATTTCAACAGAACATGTCGGTTAATTTACCTATTACCCACTTGGGAAATTTATTCTATGTATATAGGTATATACACTGAGTGGTCGCAAGTAAATAGACACCTAATTTTTCGTCATTTAACTGATTTATGTTAACTAATTTGTTTTTACAGA
>NW_013667823.1:109671-114755 GCF_000517525.1 Limulus polyphemus | reverse complement strand
GCCCTGGCCGAGCCAATCTCCTGATATGTCGAAAACCTCTGGGCCGTACTCGACCGGCAAGTCAAGAAACAACCAAAAAAACCAACTTCGAAGAGCGATGTACTCCAAGTTTTGAAGCAAGAGTGGGCGAAAATCCCACAATCTAAAATTGAAGAGATGATTCTCACGATGCCCCAAAGGATCAACGAACTCCGCGAAGCGAAAGGAAGATCTACTAGATATTAATTAAATTATAAATATATCAATTCATGAGAATATGACTGAAAAATTTCATTTCTTCTGAAAAGGTGGTGTCTATTTACTTGTGACCACGCTGTGTATATATCTACATGAATTGAGTATGTTATTGAAACTTTAATATTTAAAAAGGACATTATTATATAAGAGTAATTTAGTCGTGTTTATTAAAAGTGACGTTATAATTTAAATAGTTTGTTATAAACGTTGATAGTGATTTTAATCACATCGTTTTTCCTGGTACAACAAGTGTTTTTAGTGAGACTGTATAATATAATTTCAACTAAACTTTATCTGTTAGACGTCGTTGCTAACGAGGCTTCTTTTATTAATATCCGTATCTAAATAATATTAAGGTATTTTAAAAATATCTTAAATTATGTTGTTACGTGTGATTAATTGAACAAAATAAGCCTTTTTTCTTCAATATTTGGTGGCGCTCTAGTCTAGAATTAAAATTGAAGACGACACACCTTTATTTCACGTCGGAGAAGTCTTTCTTTATAAATATAATCATTTGTTACTGTTAGTGGAATTTGTTTCTTGGTGTGCAAAAATCCTTTGCTTTAGGGTTTGCAATTTAGACCCCTCTACTCTATCAAAGATCAAGTTTTTTCTCGCAATCAGAAAAGTTAAGTACTAGAATCCAAAAAATATTATTATTAAGTATTATTAATCAATTAATATGTTAATGTTAGTACTGGTAGTAACAGGCCAAAAGTGAAACAAAGTTGAGGCTAAATTAAAGCTGCTAATGTTGATTGATTGGGTATAGTTAATTTTTATCATACCATTTTGTGTGAATGACAATGGTTCAAGTGACCGTTTTAGACTAACCTTTTTTTTAATATAAATTATACTACAATTCTGTGCCTAATTACACGAACTTTAAGTTAAAAGAAACCTCTTTTTCAATTTCATCCAATTAGCTTCATCATTACAACTTTTAGTTTAAGTTACCACGCCTTAATTAAGGCAAACTATTCTATTACAGACTGTAAAATTAACATTTGTCAAAGCATAATCACTAAATTTATTTATTTTTTAAAATTTCCTCCCACAGAACTGTAAGTGTCAATTCTTCTCTTCAAATACATGAGCATTCACAACATACAATATAAACACTGCTAGTGTTAATGTTATATCCAGTAGCTTTCTTTTGAGGCCTTATTATATCTTTTGCTCTCGGTTCCTTCCTACATCAGACAAATACCACGACATGCCTGAAACTTACAGCTTGGTAGGCTAACCTAGATGTGTCCAGATCTAGATTTGTTGTGAACGTAAATATCGTTGATGTTATCAAATTGAGGCTGCATATGACTATGTTGATATGACTTGTTTTAGATTTAAGCCTAAAGCTAGTGATTGGGTTGCATAGTTGTGCTTCCATTATAGCAGTTACAATAAACGTATAAAAATTTAGGTTTCTAACACTAAAGCACTATCACTATTGTTAAGATGTATATCTAGGCCTTCTTATTTAGCATGTGGACACTTTAGTTACTGTAGTTCTTAGTCAAAATGCATATCAAGATGTAATAATTATATTTTATTATATAGTAATAATATACATGAATGTGAAGATTTATTTAGGGTGGAAAGTTACAAGTATAAGATACTGATTACTTAGACTAATGAAATATAAATGGCAGTTCGATCCAAGTAGGCCTCCGCACGACTTCAAGTAACTAGCACTGGTTAAGGTAGGCTCTCGAATCTTGGAATTGGCCTGTAAGGTACATCAACTTCGTACATGTGCCCTTTGCGGATTCAAATCCTGGTCAGACAATGGCTTGTTTGGCAACTTAGTATCAATTGGCCAAATGATCTACAAATTAAAAGGCAATTGCAATAAGTTCAGGCCAATAAATTCACGGTGGGAAAAACACGAAACCTTCAAGGCCATAGAATCATGAATATGAAACCTTGATTTATTTTCAAAGTACACTTTAATTTATACTAGCCAGGAATGGCATTACTGTTTTATCTATTGTGTCTGAGACAGATGCTGTAAAATTTTCATGCCAATCGGACACATCCTTTTATGTTTTTACATGACTAACACGCATTAAGTGTATATTATTGCCGTAGGATGACTATTAGAAAAGTAACATTGCTTGGAGTAGTGCCCGAGTTTTCCATACCTGAAACTCCTGTCCCCTAATTTTATTGTCTAGAATTTGTTTGAACAGTGTCTGCTAGATATGTGAATTTTTTAAACATCTAGTAATTTTTAAAAGCTGTCATGTCTTCTCAAACATTTTTTTTCTCCAGCACACATATTTAAACTTATCCTCATACAATAACCCACCAAATTTGTAATCACCCCAGTAGCTTTTATTTTTAGAACTTGTTTGAAGAAAAAATTAATTTTATCCCTTTTTTAAAGCCAACATGCCTTTACAGATCCTACATTACTAGGCCGAGCACGGTTATGGTGCTTGACTCACAATCTGAGGTCACGGGTTTGAATATCTGTCACTGAACATGCTCGCCCTTTCAGCCGTAGAGGTGTTATAATGTGACAGTCAATCCCACTAGTCGTTGGTAAAAGAGTAATCCAAAAGCTGGTGGTGAGAGGTGTTGACTAGTTGCCTTCCTTCTCGTCTGTCACTACTAAATTAGGGACTTTCAGCGCAGATAGTTCTCTTGTAGTTTTCTGCAAAGTTCAAAAACAAACCTATCTTACTAACTTATTTTGAAGATGTTACGTTGTATCTGCACGAGGAGGAAAACTAAAGGAAGAGATTAGCCAGCCAGTTGCATTCGCTCTCATCAGCAGATAGCCTTAGTAGCTTTACCAGAACAAAGACAGGATAAGCAAGTTTGATGGCAACGTTTTAATTATGTGGATGGTTGGAATAACTTGAAAGCCTAATTTTGATTACTCGATTAGTTTAATGACACAGTTAATTTAATCCTAATTTCAATTGTTCGATTATTTGAAAAGAGTAATAATGAGAAATAATTTCGATAAGTTGATTATATTTATGATAATCAGTAGAATTGGGATTTTGATAACCTTGTTGCTGTAATGATTGTAAACAGTAATAACAGGAAATACTAATTTTGATTAATCAATTTAACCATGATTTTTTTTTTTAACTGATTAGTTTACTAATCAGTGAAGTCTCTGCTTGTATTAATTAATCAGTTAAATTGTCACTTAAAAATCTGAGGTTTGGCTGGCTATAACAAGAATACTTTGACTTTGCAGAGACACTTTGAGTTGGTTAGTTGGACAGATAGCATTCGGTTATGATAAGGTGTAAAGTTGTGCTTGTGGGTTTTAATGTAAGTTACAATTTATACCTCTTATTTATGTGGATGAGAAAAAAAAAGATCTTAGGGTATTGGTTGATATTTCTTTTACAACATACATCATTTCAGACAATAAGTAATAGATTTAAGACTTGGAAAAGTCAGACAAGTTTTATTACTCTATTCAAGTGATAGAGACTGCAACTTTGTAAGAGTTTTAAGATAATGGTTGACAAATATTTCCAGCACCTTGTAAGGAATTGAAACTAAACTGTGCCCGATACAATGCCCTGTTAATATGTCTGTTACCGAAATACGTATGCCATTTTATTTAACTCTACAAATTGTTTCAGTATAGCTGGCAAAAACAGGATGGCTGATGATATTACCAAAGAAAATCCCGACGAGAAGGTGAAGATCACTTACAGACCTCCTGCAGAACGTTCGTTGCAAGAAATAGTGGAGGCTGATCAAGAAGATAAGAGTCTTAGAAAATACAAAGAAAACCTTTTAGGAACAGCTGCAAAGGAAGTTGTTGTTGTAGGTGAGCAACGGGAATGAATTCTAATTAAAAGAATAAAGATAATTTCAGAGTAACCACTTAAAATCTAACTACAAGATACACAAAAATAAATACATATCATTTATAGGTACCACTGTTATGTAATAATATTTAATTTTTCACTGATTTTCATGTGATCCAAACGAGAATTTTATGAGTTTCGGAATATCCGCTCGTACCAACAAGAATAGTGAAATAGCGTGTAAATAAAGATGCGTCATTTCTTGTTAACCAGATAAAAAATTCTATTAAAAGTTCAAGGTGGTGTTTGTATTTTGTCATTTTAAACTTCAGTTGAGTTCCTTGTAAAATATGTTAATTTTTTCTATGATCAGACTTGGTATGTCACTGATGAGACCTAAGCCTTTTTGGTTATATGTTTTTCAGATTCAGCAAATCCAAACAGGGTTCTTGTTAAAGCACTTGCCCTTGTGGTTGACGGTCGACCTGATTTAAATCTGGATCTTTCAGGTAACTGTCCTACCAATATCTTTTATTTAAGAATTAATTCATCAAACAGGTATTTAAGAGTAGAATTAAGTATATAATATTTATATATTTTATAGTTATCTAGCACACTATTTCCTCATTCATGCTGTAACTTTAAAATAGTCTTAACAGCATGGGAATTAAGATGTGTGGTCAGGCTTACACTGCTTTGTGTTACTTGGTCAGGCTTACACTGCCTTGTGTCAATTGGTCAGGCTTACACTGCTTTGTGTTAATTGGTCAGGCTTACACTGCTTTGTGTTAATTGGTCAGGCTTACACTGCCTTGTGTCAATTGGTCAGGCTTACACTGCCTTGTGTCAATTGGTCAGGCTTACACTGCCTTGTGTTACTTGGTCAGGCTTACACTGCCTTGTGTTACTTGGTCAGGTCTACACTGCCTTGTGTTACTTGGTCAGGCTTACACTGCCTTGTGTTACTTGGTCAGGTCTACACTGCCTTGTGTTACTTGGTCAGGTCTACACTGCCTTGTGTTACTTGGTCAGGTCTACACTGCCTTGTGTTACTTGGTC
>NW_013667823.1:101907-108773 GCF_000517525.1 Limulus polyphemus | reverse complement strand
AGCAGAGCATAAATAGGTGTTCATGGTGTAGTACATCATTAGCAGAGCATAAATAGGTGTTCATGGTGTAGTACATCATTAGCAGAGCATAAATAGGTGTTCATGGTGTAGTACATCATTAGCAGAGCATAAATAGGTGTTCATGGTGTAGTACATCATTAGCAGAGCATAAATAAGTGTTCATGGTGTAGTACATCATTAGCAGAGCATAAATAAGTGTTCATGGTGTAGTACATCATTAGCAGAGCATAAATAGGTGTTTACAGGGTAGTACATCATAAGCAGAGCATAAATAAGTGTTCATGGTGTAGTACATGATTAGCAGGGTAGAAATAGGTGTTTACAGGGTGCTCTGCTAATGATGTACTACACCATGAACACCTATTTATGCTCTGCTAATGATGTACTACACCATGAACACCTATTTATGCTCTGCTAATGATGTACTACGAAATAGGTGTTTACAGGGTAGTACATCATTAGCAGGGTAGAAATAGGTGTTTACAGGGTAGTACATCATTAGCAGGGTAGAAATAGGTGTTTACAGGGTAGTACATCATTAGCAGGGTAGAAATAGGTGTTTACAGGGTAGTACATCATTAGCAGGGTAGAAATAGGTGTTTACAGGGTAGTACATCATTAGCAGGGTAGAAATAGGTGTTTACAGGGTGGTACAAACCCTGGAATTTTGGATGCAAAGTGTCACTCAAGAAAGAGCCACACCATCCCGATGTTTACTTCATGAAATACTTTATGGTACAGATGTTGGGTGTCATCAGTCTGGACCCTTTCAATGCCCAATGACACCCAACTTTTTTGAGGTACAAAATAAATGTTACATAGAAAATGATATCTTTAGTAGTTGGATATCAAAACTATTTATTGCACAGGTTTAACTTTGTTTTTTTTTTTGGTAATCACGACCTTATATTTATAGGTAACTTGGATGATCTTAAGAAGAAGGTCTTTATTGTAAAAGAAGGAATTCAATACAGGATTCGAATTGACTTTTTTGTGCAACGTGAAATCGTGACTGGCCTAAAATATGTTCAGAGGATTTTGAGATATGGAGCTGAAGGTAATTTTACAAGTGAACATTGTGATCTCGTGCCATTATTTTGTTGGGTACTCGGTTGTGGGCATATAAGACTTATCAGAATAAGTCATTAATAAGATGTTCAAAATTCAAATAAAGTAACTTTATTTTCTAGATTAGATATAAACCCTTGGAACTTTAATCAGTTTGGTTTATATATATATATATATTTATGTAACACATCATTGGATTGAAAGTGATTACCTGTTAAAAAGTAACTGTATTACAATGATTTAATAAATAACTTATTAATACCAGCCAAGATGGAGTATAATCTACTTGTCAAAGTAACTTTCTTTGCTGCTGGAATGATCACATTATTAGTTCTCACTCTTTTCCTACAACTTAAAATTTTAAATATCACAGCGTATAATTTAATAACCTTTGGGTTATATTAATGATAAGTTAGTCTTTGAAATTAATTTTATAGTTGAAAAGTTAATTTTGATTACTTTTCTTTGTGCTATGTGAATTTTGTAAAATATTCCCCTTTGATTTTTTTCGGTACAGTTGAAACGATCACTCACATGGTCGGAAGCTACGGTCCAAAACTTGAACTTCAGTCATTCATCACACAACCGGAAGAGATGCCGTCTGGGGTGGCTGCTAGAGGGAAGTACATTGTTAAGTCCTTATTCACCGATGATGACAGAAACGAACACTTGAAATGGGAGTGGTGCTTTGAAATAGAGAAAGACTGGGAGTAAATGAAGAGTACGATAAAGTTCCGCGTGCAGGCTTAAACTTTTGACGGTTATGTGAGGACACATTCCAGTCTAGTATTTCCTGTTGTTTGGTTTATGCTTATTGTTAAGGTGCTTTGAAGAAATAGTTTATAAATAGCTTAAAGACAAAAACTGATTAAATCCATCTGTGCGTGTGTTCTGTACAGAATGGTCGTCGTTTTTGGTGACCTAATTACCGAGGGATACCAGCTTTATTATCGAAGCTGTTCTCTTGTTATTCTGTTCATATTTGATGAAGTAAGGTTTCTGGTGCTTGTCTGCTCTGCACATAGTTTATGGTTAGATAGAGCCTGTTGTGGAAATTTGTTATTGTCAGGCTGGAAGTTGAGGTTACTGAGAAGAAGGGTATTTCGCAACCTGATACTAGTTGGTCTACCTAGAATTTTGTTTGCAATAGGTAAAACTCGTGTTCGCATATTCAGGATCGAGTTTATGTGGATCCCTAAATTTTACCTCTTGGTAGCAAAGTTTCTATTTATTTTGATCGTCACATGATCATTTTCAAAAGAGAGACAAATTTCATGTGCTACATATGTCATGTTAACATGATTTTCTTGGTTTACTTCAAAATACATTGAGATTTTTTTTTTTTGATAGTTATAATGTCACCGAAACAAACTCTCATATTAACTTGTACTTCTGGTTAATGAAGTTAAATGGGAGACGTCCACACTGAGGATTTTTTTATTATCCTTATTATGTAGTTTACATCTTTCTATTGAAGTTTTTGTTCTGGTGTGGTATGATTTTTACATGTAATGTTAAATGCACTTTTATTTTCTGCATTATGTCCATCATAAGTTTTTGTACCAAAGAAAGTTTAGAAAACCTCCCCGTCCTTTGACTTTTGTAAGGTTTTATACCTCAAAAACACTGATATTTCTATGCTCTTATTCCACAGAATTTAGGGTTACACATAACGTATATTTTGAATACTGCTACAGAAAGTAATTTTATTTTGGTAAAGGTTTGTCCTTCATTTCTACTCTTAAAATTTTAAACTAAACAATATGGTGTTTTAAAAACTATTAAAGATAATATTTACGAAGGTTTGAAGTCCTTTTAATCCACCATTTAGTAATTCTGGTTATTAACCAGCGAGTTAAAGGGACTTAAAAACTTCATGAATAATATATACACACCACCGTTGTAAGAAGACTATCTTTATTTCTTTGGTTAGCTGACCCAAGCTGTGCTTACGGCCGTGAATAGGTGAGATTCCTGTCCACAGCAGAGGGTCAAGGAATAAATTAGGCCTCTCCGTCACAATTATATTTTCAATTTTACCTTTGGTGAAGATAAATCTTTAATATTGTATTTTGAATACATTTTAATATACTTTTAACTAACATGAACAATGAAGCAGCAGTTCAGAACTTTTAAAAGCTTCCTGTTTCAAAGTTTAATTATTACAAGAATTGGTATCTAGAAAGAGTAGCACCAAATTGTGTTGGTAATGTTTTTGGAAAAGAAAAGCTTTTTCCCAAAGTTTGAGTATAACAGTGAAGCTACGACAGATGCCAAGTTATTTTCCATGAGCTTGTATAGTAGTTTGAACTGTTAACCAATGCAAGTGATTTCTGTTCACTTGTAAAACGATAGGGGGGAAAAAATAACATTTATGCAAGGCCTAAAATTAGTTGTAACTTAGGAAAATTGTTTCAAATAGTTCTATTGACATTCTGTGAATACATTTCCAGTTACCAGTTGAATACGAAAGATTAATGAATGTTTTAATTATCCTGTACTTATTCAGAAATATAATTTTACATTAATGTGCATATTAGTTATAAACATGTGAAACTGACATTCTAATGTCATATGAACAATGTTATGGTTTTTACAAAATGTCGAGAAAATTTTCAAGTTATTTAAATAATCTTTACTCATCTTTTAAATGATAATTTAATACTTACGTTTTTATTGATTTTGCAAAACTGTGTTCTGAAAAGTACTTTCTTGAGATCACAAAATATTCACTTCTGTCAAACACCACAATATTTTTCTTTTACAAGCACTAGAGGCATTTTTAATAACAACGAACATTCTTTGATTGCCAATTAACGTTATAAACTTAGAACACAACAAAAGTGAGGATATGTCTAGTAAGTGGCATCCGTTGCTTTATGTGAAAAAAAGTTGTCTACGAAGCAAGTGTTAGGCCTAAGGTCGCCGTTACGTATTTTACGCAAATGTTATTCACTGTTCTGCTTCAGTATGAGCTGTGATTTATTCCTCATTTTCCAACTTGCCAAACATTATGAAACACCGATAAAAATGTTCCCTTATTGTAAGACTTTTAATACGGCAACCCTAATCTGGTGGCGACTAACGTAGGACTATCACACAATCGGCGTCATATTTATTGTGTTGCTGTTTAAGTGCTGCAAAATGGATTTTAGTAAATACCACTTTTGGGTTAGTACACGTTGCACAAGAACTGTTGACATTATATAATGGCTGGGCCAAACAAGTATTATTGTAGTTTTTGTTATTGATTTACAATTAGAGATGTGTTTTATGTATCTTGATGTTTTTTTTATCTTTATTTTAGCCATGATTGTTTAAACTAAAAGAGCCTTACATTTATTAATAGAATGAGATAATATACACGTTTCTATATAATTTTGTGTATCTGTGCTTATCCATCTTGATGTATTGGAAATTAACATTCAAATTGGGTGTTAAAAAGTATTATTATAGTTCTGTAATCACTGTTCTGACAAGAAAAAAAAAAATGGTTATAGACTTTCATGACTATTTAAGTTGTCAAGCAAGCACACAAGTCATTCGGGGCGTTTTTTAAAATGACAGATGTATGCGAGAAACATAGTTAAGAGTTATAATGTGTCTAGTTTTACCTTGTATACTCAAAAACATGCTATTTTGGAGGAAACTTAGCAATTACTGTTGAGAGTGTTACCCTTGATTTTCTTGTGCCCCTTTTAAAAATCTCATGTTTTTCAGTAATTATTTTGGAGAATCATAACCGTTATCTTAAATGGTAGAAGAATGTAATATTGATACATTTATCATGTCACGTTATGATACGAGTAGTTTGTGTTAAAACTTTCTAATAGTGAGGAAATCAGAAATCAACATTGTTTTGTTGTCTAATCAGAATAAAGAAAAGGACTTTAATTCTATCTTAAGTTCATTAGTATTGTATAAAACAAGTGAAAGACACTGAAGTTGTGGCTTTTAGGACAAATCAACATGTTTAAATTACCATTTTTTGTTCGATCCAAAGTATCCTAATTCAATAAAACTCGGTGGTAAGTCTGTATGCACCAAAACTTGAGTTTTGATACCCGCAGAGGATAGATAGCCCATTGTGTAGCATTGTGCTTAATACAAAATCAACAGATCTGTTCAATAGTGTTTGATTCAAGTTATAATTTTTGCTTGTACAGATGCTGTCTGAAATTTAGTGTCGCACGGTCGGCAGTGATTTTCTAATGTAACCCAGTGTATGGTACTTACTTTTAAATAAAATCTTGATTTTGAATGTGTAGTAGCAGTACTTGTCACACACACACACACACACTTTAGGGGAATTACTATTAACTGGAAGTTATATGTCTTTGGTTTTGTGAAATTCCTAATCCATGAGAATACACAGTTAAAAATGTTGGAAAATAAATCATTTTAGGATGTTGGACTCGTATTCTGCAGGATGGGCCACGATAATATGATGGTCAACCCTGCTACTCATTGGTAAAAAAGAGTAGAAAAGCCCAACAGCTGGTGGTGCCTGGCAAGTCTCTGTAGCAAGCGGATAGCTTCACCATAAACAATTGTATCATCTTTTGATACAAGTACTGTATTATAATCTTCAGTTTTCTGTAGTAAATATTGGGGTATAAAAGCTATTTTAATACTAGGAATAACAACCTTATTGTATTCTTTAATCAGACATTCGGTGTTTTGTCTTAAAACGCAAACCCTAACTGACAGTATACGACTCGTGTTATAATTGGCATGCTTATAATGAATTGTTATATGACAATAGTGCATACACGTTATTTTAAAAACTAGATCGTTGTTTTCAAGTAAGAGAGATTAAGAACATTACTGGTATAATAAACTGTGAATTAAATTTACCATTTCTTTGTGTTGCCGACTGAAGCATACTCTTACATTGTTTTCCACGAGATGCAAGGAAAGAGTTTAACTAGAAAGAAGAATACGCTGGTGAATGGTGACCCCATCATGCTTTTGTAGACACTGGCAGAACCATCACTAGAGATATTTGGCTGGAGTATTGATTTTAGTCTTGTTGCATATCAGTGGCTAGGTTCTAGTACTTATGTCGACTACATTTCAGCCATGTTATTTTCAAAAACTTTACATATGTAAGATTAAATATCAAGTATTAGTGTAAGGGATATATATATCTTTCATGTAGATAACTGCCTTGTAGCTTTGATGTACGTATTAAGCCGAATAAACCAACCAACAGGTCTCACGGTGAATTCATAATAAGTTTTTGTGGAAATGAATTTTAAATGTAAATGGTTACTTCCAAGAAAAGGTTTATTGAAAAATGAACATACACGAACTAGTTCTATTCTACATGAAACCAAAGGTCTAGTGAGTAACGTCTGTTGAAAGTAATAATAATAGAAACTTCAGTAAACTACACGGACTATTCAAGACACACTAAAATACTAATGAGAAAAGATCCACTGAATGAAAGAGCTCACCTACAAACACATTGAACAGTTAATTCATATTATTAAAAAATAAGTCATTCACATAACGATTGAATCTTTTGTCAGTTCTTTACTTCATCTTCAGTGCAGGTTACTAAAATTCATATTTTTGTACTTAACCTAAATGTTAAAATATGGTAACGGAGACATTTTCACTTATTTAATATGTTAGGTTCCAGTTACTGATCTTATACACCAACTAAATGTTAAAATATGGTAACGGAGACATTTTCACTTATTTAATATGTTAGGTTCCAGTTACTGATCTTATACACCAACTAAATGTTAAAATATGGTAACGGAGACATT
>NW_013667823.1:94834-100907 GCF_000517525.1 Limulus polyphemus | reverse complement strand
TTATTTAATATGTTAGGTTCCAGTTACTGATCTTATACACCAACTAAATGTTAAAATATGGTAACGGAGACATTTTCACTTATTTAATATGTTAGGTTCCAGTTACTGATCTTATACACCAACTAAATGTTAAAATATGGTAACGGAGACATTTTCACTTATTTAATATGTTAGGTTCCAGTTACTGATCTTATACACCAACTAAATGTTAAAATATGGTAACGGAGACATTTTCACTTATTTAATATGTTAGGTTCCAGTTACTGATCTTATACACCAACTAAATGTTAACAGTTCTGGTTATGTGCTGTACTATTGTTGATAAATAACTAAAATCGCTTACTCTCATTCATTTCTTTCTGGATAAGTATCATAATAAAACTGATGAACACTTCAGTTAATGTTAAAATCAGACATCCTGATATTTTCAAACTGTAAAAACAAAAATTACGAAACTCTTTCCTACACAAAACCTTAAAATCTGAAACTTAGAGTTTATGTTGTTTAAACCCATTCAGTACAGCTGTCATGCACCCAGATCAGACTTGTTTTTTTTTTTCTGTATCCTGCAGCTGTGCCTTATATGGGGTTTCAAAGACATCCGAAGGGTACTAACGAGAAAAGACAAAAAAAGAAAAATGATTGTCTCATTGTTAAGTAACAATGCTTGGGTGGATGGAGTGTCTCAACCGTTATAAATACCCATTACCAGTTCACGCATAAAATTAAAAAATAAAATCCCACGTACGACATAGCCACAGCTTACAGAAGAAAAAAGTCTGACTCGTGTACGCGACAGCCGCAGCGAATGACATAATGTTATGGTGAAATATTATCTCTTTTGAGTCAAACTATTTTGTAAAATAAAAAAAAAAAAGACTTAATGTTAAGTGAATATCATGTCTTGTTAAGTTTTAGTCTGTGCTATAGGATTATGTATGTTTCTGGCAGTGCAATGGTTTGTCACCTGATCTCAGCTCTGTAGAGGGTTTAACCCAGGGTTACAGAATAGTTGAGCAAGTGCACACAGTGTGATACGATGAATTTGGTCAGGACTTAAAAGATTTTACCGTACAGCCAAAAGGAACGTGTCGGCAATCTCCGACTTTCAGTGAAGTAAGAGTTCATTTGACAAGTACTATCGTCAACAAAAAATGCTACGTCGATGTATAGTTCAGGAGAAAAAGATCATTTTATGTAAACTATCTCCAATCCAACACCGGCATTAAATTCACTGAGATGTGTGTTGTTTTTAATTCACCACCGAAGAGGAGCCATGATGAGGAAGTGAGTGACTTTGGTTCAATCCTTCCACCCTTGGCTCCTTCATATCTTCGGAGATTTTCATCATTCTGTTACCCTGGTTTAGTCCTAAAGTACTGACATTAAACAGTACTCATGATTCTGGTTAACTTTATATATATCAGAATCTCACTAAAGCAGTACAACACAAACTTAAAATAAAATGATTTTACAAAAACAGCAATCCCAGCCAGACTGTCACCAAATATATATATCTGAGCAGTAAATAAGTTATTTCTCAAAACAATTTCATTACGATGGTGTTAAAAATAAAAATATTACAATCCCTCTGTTTTAAGTTTAGTATGTATAGACGGAATTGAACTGTGAATATGAGAACTGAAGGTGCTTGTAAAATACAGCCGACGCTTATGCACGTTCCCCACGAATTCGTCTTGCCAGCTGGATGTCTTTTGGCATGATTGTGACACGTTTTGCATGGATGGCACACAAGTTGGTGTCTTCAAAGAGGCCAACCAAGTAGGCCTCACTGGCTTCCTATGGAGAAAATGAAACAAAATAACGTGTAAGTATATTTCAAAAATGTTATCTCTATTTGGTGCGTGACCAAAAAAAAACAACAACAAATTTCAATTACCACTTCTTGTCATTATCATTAACTCGTAACGGAAAATGTCTGTGGTCATAGCTCCCTAAAACATTGGGGGATATTCCATCTACCAGACACAAATCAAACTAGTCAGAAGGTATGAAGAATCAGTTTGGTGTTTGAGCCCACAATGTGTCAACTCCTAATGTTTTTTTGCTGTCTGCAGCCAATCGTGGGAAGGCAGTTACCCTTAATATTTAGAAATAAAAATAACCGTATAGCCAAAACGTACATATAAAGGTAAACATTCTACGCAATACTTAAAGATATATAAAGCCGAAAATCAATATTGTTAGCTTGAGCTTAAAACCACAACTCTCAGTTAGTTATTATTTAGATTTGCTTGCCTGACGCGAACTTGTAACTTCTATTTCTTGTTTAGACTCCTAACAAAAACTTCAGTTACCATAGAGCTTTTATTAAGCCATTATTACCGAGTCTTCTTCCTTCTCCACAACTAGAAAAAATAAATAAAATAATTCATTTCTCTGGAGTAGAGCTCGGTGATTAGTGATGTCTGCTAATCGATGCTCTCATTGGTCGATTAATCTATTAATACACTGTTCCTCAAACTATGGTAGCTAGAAATAAAAAAAGTTGGTGGTAAATGTTGCCTGCCGCTTTCATTCCATATAGTCATCAGTTTTAAATTAATAAACCAAATGTTGCCTGCCGCTTTCATTCCATGTAGTCATCAGTTTTAAATAAATCAACCAAATGTTGCCTGCCGCTTTCATTCCATATAGTCATCAGTTTTAAATTAATCAACCAAATGTTGCCTGCAGCTTTCATTCCATGTAGTCATCAGTTTTAAATTAATCAACCAAATGTTGCCTGCCACTTTCATTCCATGTAGTCATCAGTTTTAAATTAATCAACCAAATGTTGCCTGCCGCTTTCATTCCATATAGTCATCAGTTTTAAATTAATCAAACAGTTCTACTTTGATTATAAAGAGCAAATGTTGCCTGCCGCTTTCATTCCATACAGTCATCAGTTTTAAATTAATCAACCAGTTTTACTTTGATTATAAAGAGCAAATGTTACCTATTGACACGACTGAATCAAATCGTGGAAGAGGGTAAAATATCCTCATGAACTGATGGGAATGATAGTGGTGTGTGTAATAATCAATTACAAAAAAAACGGCAATTTTCTAGCATCAACCAAGTGTTTGGTTCATTCTATGCATATGACAGGTGTCAAAGTACACACGTCATGACCACCTTATATATATATATATATACACACACACACACACAGTTTCATTCAAAATTTAATAGATGTTAGAAATGTACATTAATAAATTTGGTATTAAAAAGTAGTTTATAATTAAAATCTTCATACAAGTCTTAATTACAAAAGGAAATATTTCAATAAATTCTCACCTTCAATTTTCTGTAGCACGTAACACTTCTTTGCACCCCCATATGTTTAACATAAATTATGAACTTACAGTGTAGACATAATTTAAATTTGTAGCTTCTTACTTTACTGTAATATAAACAAGAAAGTTGAACCCACATGTCATGTCCCTCCTAACACATCCTGTCTCCTACATGCCATGTCTCTCCTATCACACATCCTGTCTCCGACATGCCATGTCTCTCCTATCACACCCTGTCTCCCACATGTCATGTCCCTCCTATCACATCCTGTCTTCCACATGTCATGTCCCTCCTATCACATCCTGTCTCCCACATGTCATGTCCCTCCTATCACACTCTATCTCCCACATGTCATGTCCTTCCTATCACATCCTGTCTCCCACATGTCATGTCCCTCCTATCACACCCTGTCTCCCACATGTCATGTCCCTCCTATCACATCCTGTCTCCCACATGTCATGTCCCTCCTATGACATCCTGTCTCCCACATGTCATGTCCCTCCTATGACATCCTGTCTCCCACATGTCATGTCCCTCCTATGACATCCTGTCTCCCACATGTCATGTCCCTCCTATCACATCCTGTCTCCCACATGTCAATAAACATTTATAATCAATGTAAAGAAAAGATTCTACTTTACTGAATTCATTATGAGGTCAATTTGTTCAGATGACAAGTATGAAAACGTGTGACCTCAGTATGTTTGTGTAACATTATGATGTTTGGCTGGACCAGCTATTGGAATTGTTTAACGTCAATTGTATTACAGTAGTTTTAGGACATTGTTTCCTTTGTGTACATTTCATGGAATATCAAAATACTTCCAAAAAAAAGGTTTATGGTGTTCTGACAACAGAGAGACAAACATCGAAAGCAAAATAATAAAATTCTTGTTTTTTTATTTATTGTTATAAAAGTTAGAAACTTTTTAGGTTAGACAAGAAACTTAAATAGAAACATTATTAATGATTCTCTACCACTGCAAGAAGTCACTGTAAGGAGTGATTGTAATACGACCATAAGCACCATAGTGTGCTCGTAACTGACCTTTTGTTTACACAATCAGTAAAGGGATAAAACTAAATGAACCCAGATTTGAAATGTCTTATTAGCTTTGGATGTACTGATTAAAATGTGTAATTATCTGTAAACATTTGAAGTTATTATAGAAAGAAAAAACGGTAATTTAGATTTATTCTCAACTTTAAATTCTTACCCTGGATTGCTGATTTTACTACAGTTAATGATAAAAAAACAGATAAATTATAAAGCTCTACTGAAACAAATTTTAATATTCATTTAGGAGATTCTAGAGGTCATGAATATGAAACTAAGATGCAAAGATTTTCATTGGTATTACGAAAAATTGCCTTTCGCTCGGACAGATTCTGTAAAGGCTTTGTAAAATCTTTAATAATAATACTTTACTGAAAGATCCAATATTTTGTTAATAACAGACTTATAATGTTTACTAAAAGCTTGTTAAAGTTCATTAAGACCAACAGAATTATAGTAAACAATACTATATATAGCAGATAAATGGTTGATCCATTGGACTGCTGCTGTTGACAGTGTTGAAGACTTCAAACAGCTTAAGGTAGGTCCTGCTTTAAATTTTTGTATTTTTACCTTGACTTACCGAACAACACATTGAGACCTCTGTAACCTTGTTCAATACAATGTCAACATTTCAATACTGATAACAAAATCAATCAACCCAAGAGACACAAAACTAAGTGAATGTTTGGCTGAAAAGTTTTATAAAACGTTCATAAATATTTTAGTATTTAAATGATACAGTTACTTTACTTCCCCTTTCTCAATTTTACTTCAATGATATTTCAGTAATATTTCTAACTGAAATACATACAATATTTTTCTACTAACAACAAATTAAGCGAACATTCGTTTGTCTGTTATTAAGAATATTTTAATGTACATCCGAACGGTTCCTTACTTGAAGTGCTCCAATAGCTGCACTCTGAAATCTCAGATCAGTTTTGAAATCCTGTGCTATTTCTCTCACAAGACGCTGGAATGGTAATTTCCTGATCAGTAATTCGGTCGACTTCTGATAACGTCTGATTTCTCTCAGGGCTACGGTTCCAGGCCTATAGCGATGAGGTTTCTTCACGCCACCTGTAGAAGGTGCACTCTTACGAGCCGCTTTGGTTGCCAGTTGTTTACGTGGAGCTTTTCCTCCCGTTGACTTTCGAGCCGTTTGTTTTGTACGAGCCATTTTTCAAGAAATCTGAAAGAAACAGTAGCATATCTGTTTTACCACAGAAAGAAAAACCCTAGAGTTTTGATTCCATAATCACAGGAGTGATACAGGTGTTGCAGAGAGTTAAAAATATTATTATTAATAATAGAGGTGGTAAATTTATGCTTTATTCAAAGGTTAATAACAACTTGGAAAAACTTTGGTTCCGTAGATAATATATGGAGACGAATAACTTCAGTTACTTATTCTGTGGTTTATTTTGGTGAACATCTTAGGCTAAATGACCTTATTAATATTTAACTGTCATGCTGTTTGTAACAGTATATAATTAAACTTGTGAATTTGACAGAAATCATTTTAATAAATATAACAAATAAAAGTTACTATTGGAGAATTTTATAGACTGAAATCGACTGAGGTATAACGTTAAAGTAATATGTACAATTAATGTGTAAAGAATGTCAGACAGAAGCAAACCTAAACAATTGTTGAAGAATTCACTTAAAAATCTGGATTTTTATCAAAAACAAGGTTTACGTAATAAAAGT
>NW_013667823.1:87846-94241 GCF_000517525.1 Limulus polyphemus | reverse complement strand
GTTTATATTAAAGTTTTTTAATTACCCAGTCAAGCCGTCTCAAAACTTTTATTTTCTAAAAAGTGGGTTCCTTGTTATAAAGTCTACATAATTAGAGGTGATGAAGACATATGATAACTGACACACAGTAATGAGTAGTAAACCAGATGATCTGTTACTTGTTTTTTTTTTTTGTTTGTTTCATTTTAAACAGCTTATCAGTTGAATAATTCACAAGAATAAATTAATAACATCAGTGCTGCATATTCTTAAATTTCCTATATAAATAGGATATATAAGTATGTTAAAAGACATCTTAAAGTACCATACATATGATAAATAAACTCTACCACTTATTCTTCCAATTTGCCCTTGTCATAAGTTACAACTCATTGACAAGTGCTAAATCAAATGATACATTTGGCTCCACATTGATTTTTTGGAATTCTGATTTCTTGCAAAACAATTAAGTGTAATTCCATCTTGCATTTGCCCGAAGTTGGGATGAATATAACACTTAATATATTTCTTTCTTGATTGAACTTGAATACTTGAACATCGTTCTTGCGAAGTTCTTAATTTATCCTTTCCAAAACAATACTATTAAAATAATGATAACGCGATTTTAAAGCACGTGCAACAAATACACTTGCTTTTGCTAACAATAACAAACAACAGATAAACAACAGCGAAACAACACTTGATTCAAATTTTAATCAATACAATAATGTTTCGAAATCACTTATCAATTAAGTCTATTTTTACGATTCAATTTTAACGCCAACGCAATTTGTAACTGCTAGCCGTAGTAATACTAGTACAGTTATTTAGGTCATGATCGGGCATTGTCCTCGTATTGGCCAATCACGAACCACCTCACATAAAATGGTGGTAATACGTCATAACTATCTTTGACGTTTCATTGCTACTAATTAGCGTTAGGTCCTTTAGAAAGGTTTTAAACGAAACTAACTGTTTGGGTGAAGAAATATATTGCATAAATATAATTATATTTTAAAAATTGTTTTATTACAAACAGAGTGACTAATGTATTGGTACCAAAGCCAATGTCGAGGTTGAAGCTATGCGAGGACGCTTCCTACATCATGGCGTCTACACAGTAGTTAATGCTAAATAAGGAAAACAAAAACCACGCAGTCAGTTAAAATTTAAATAGGAAATAATACCACTCATTAGAATATTTGTTAACAAAGTATTACCCATAAAACAAACACAGCAGTTTAATTTTAAAATTTAGTTTTCATAACAAAATAAACCTGTACATACCCTTCAAACGTAACCCCAAAATTGAAAAAATGTTTCTTTGTAGACTTCTACACTTATAATCTAACACAAAGTAAACGTTCGTCAACCAAAAACAGTAATTTTGTCGTACAGCAAAAGATTATTGGTTAGGAGCGCCATCTAGAGTTAACGAGTTTTGTTGTTTAGTACAATACAACTGTAAACAAATGTAAACACTAGACAAAACAAACATTAAATGTAAACAGTTAAAATTCAAATTCGACTATATATTTATTAGCAAGCATTACATATGTAAGGTATAAAAAATATAATATAAACCCAATTGAGGAAGAAGTGACAATTCTTAGTTTCATTACCTATATCTTACTTTTGATTTGATTTTCTGTTATTTATAACACGATAAGTAAATAATTATATCACAAGTGTTTAGAACTGTAAATAATTCAAAAATTGTTGAGTTTAATACAAAAACAAATCACTTGAAAACACCAAAGCAACGTATTTAAACTGTATTCAGAAGAGTAACAAATTGAATAATTAATAACCCGTCTCTCTTTATTATTCACCAAAATGACGGAAATTACATGCAGGGCTGTAAGAGTACTTTTGTACTGTGGGAGAGGAGAGGAGCACCAAAAACTTCACAGTTCATAATATTATAACATTTTTTAGTTGTATTGTCAAAGCATCATTGATTATAGTCATAATACCACATTTAAATACAACCAAGAATATAACACACATAGATTATACTTTACTATTGCCAAAAGCAATACATTTAAGCGATTATTAAAATATATAAATAAGTTTAAGTACTTAGAATATATATATATATACATGATTATTTTAAAATGATACCATTATCTGGATTTGCTAAAAAACAAATAACATTGGAAACCTTTTATAGATAAACCCTGGGTAGTTTTTACAATTTTTTTTTAAATGCAATTCTTGCAAAAAATACATTATTCATGAGTTATAACATAGTCAGTAGTAGCTTGGTTCTATAAATGAATACAAATCATTAATGTCTTGTTTCAGTAGGATGAAATTTAATGCAAACCAACCAAATGTAAGGATAGGAGCTATAACATTTCTTTGGCTTTAAAATACCGCCACAGTAATAATAATGTTTATTTATATATTTTTACATAGCCTGTTGTTTAGAAATTATTGGAGGGGCACGTGCCCCCTGGCCCACCTAGCTCCTACGCCCCTGACATGAGAAATATTCGAGAGAAAATATCAGTTACCATAATGTTTTTTCTGAGTTCCTCGAGGGTGAGCTAAAAACAGGAAATGTCAAATCAAATAAATCGTTGTGTGTTTCCAAATCCTCGCGGAAACGCTTCTTGTATGAAATGAAATTGTAATAATATTTCAATTGAATTATCATATCAATAATAATAACGAGTTAATGCTGTGAACAACAGTATCATTAACACTAATTTGGTAAAATTAACAACTAAACATTGTTGTCCTTTGTAAATTTCACAAAATATTCCATCTTTTGTTTGAAGTTTGTTGAAAATAAACTTGTTGAACATTTAAACTTTTATGGTACCGGTCTTTTTTTTTTCTTCTTAAATAATTGTTTCACGGCTAGCAAGTTAAATCGTTAAATAATCCAATCCGTTGTGAGAAATTGTATTTACATAAATCTTCAACTTCATTGTTAGAAATTGTGTTAATTCCTTCTTATGAAATACATAAATCACGAGTAACTTGAAGATAATAACACCGTGCCGTCTTCACGAGCACTACTATCCAGCAAGTTAGGCAAAAGTTTCCACAATGGGGCAAGTTTCGGAAATGTTATGTAGAGAATAAACTGAACAACGGATAGAAAAAGAAGAACAAGCAAATCTTTATTCACAAGAAGGTGTAAGGCCTAACACCAAAATAGGCTGGGTTTTTACTTTTTACGGTGACATCTCAGAGATTGGTGGGAAAGGAGAAGCTTTCTAACACTGGTACATCCGGTTAAGACAACAACAGCGAAAATAATGTTGCACGGCACGTTCAATTCAGACGAAAAGGTATTGGTGTGGTATTCCATAATCCATAGGTTACCTACGTAAATGACTATTACAAATGACATATTCAAGAGAGAAACCCCACAACTCACACCAATTTATACAAGTATCTGTGTCACTCCTTAAAATAGAACTGTCCTGCCAAAGGGAGTGCACACAGATACGGGAGCAAATTAGTACAAGCTGCTATGAGATATCCGTTGCTTTAGTAAAAGAATTAATGCGTGTTTACAACCTTTCAACATCTGGTTAACATGAATGTCAAAACTACCTGGGCAACATCTGCTTATAAACTTAGGAAACATTACCTTGATATACTATTGTAGGATTGTAGGTTATATTTTTAATATTTTATTTGATACGTTTTGTTTGATAGAGGGAGTTATAACATGGCGTGATGATTATGTGTGACGTTTGAAAGCTTCCTGAGTTCTAAAACTAATGTAAAGTGATAAGCACATGAAATCTAGAATTTTCTAAGCCTAGAGTAAAATACTTAAACTTCAAAATTAGTGCATTAAAGATAATACATTCAATTACCAATCAGTCAGTTGGTTAATTAGTTAGTGATTCTGTTATCAGATATATATATATATATTCTATATCACTTATAGAAGGATAAAATTAACAGTTAATTCAACTGCGTTATAGATGCAGCAATAATTAATGAACAAACAGAGAATTTTTATTTTCCTACAGAGACAACAGAAAAAACAATTAATAACAACATTGCATATTCGAGAATCTCTGTCTAACAAAGATCCTCCACACCACATTTTGAGAAAGATAATGTAATTGTTGCTGTGTATATAATGTCATGCTCTCTCAGTCTAGTTTGGTTTGAATTTTGCACAAAGCTACTTGAGGGATATCTGTACTTCCCGCCCCTAATTTAGTAAGGATAAACTAGAAGGAAGGGAATTAGTCAACACCACCCATTGCCAAGTTTTAAGCTACTCTTTTACCAACGAAAAGTGGGATTGACCGTCACTTTATAACGCTCTCGCGACTGAAAGGGCGAGGATGTTTGGTAAAGGGAATTCAAACCCTCGACCCGCAGATTGCGAGACGATGGCTCTAACCACCAGGCCATGCCAAGCCCTGTCAGTTGTATCAAATGGCTTATATAAATAGTTTTCCGACCACTGCTATGTCTGTTGTATCCCAGCCGGCCCGATGAGCTCTAGAATTAGCGAAACGAGCCTTTGGCAATGGAGACAACAACTATAGTGTTGTTGAAATATTATCATTATACTTCTAATTCTTAAAAGTCTCTAACGAAGTAAATTAAGAATGTAGTGTTTAAAAATACCATGGGCTTAATATTAGTGTCTTATAACACGTAAAATTGTATAAATTCTTCGCTGGTTTGTAAAAGGCATATACACCATAACAATTGTTGATGTAAATAATTATTTGAAATAAGATATACACTCTCCAAACAATGATATAATAACAACAATGTTTGAAAGTTTCATTATTAATTTTATACTAGTTGCTGTAATGTATAACAAGAAACTTAGTTTCAGGTCAACAGTTTGATAACTCGAATAATTTAGCGTCCTCTATCCCACTATGATCGGAGATAAGCGTAATATAACGATCGAATTATTCGTGTTAGGAGTTTTACTGAACAATTTAATCCTCCATTGCGTGAATTATACAAAAATAACATAAAAAAACGGAAAATGCTTTATTTGAATTTCTTACTTAAACAGGTCTATGTTGCACAACAAATGTTTTAGTCAAATATACTTTATTAAGTTATAAATGTGTACCGAGAATAGCATTGTTCACTTGAGAAACCAAGAAAAAAAAAAAATCCATGGTTTAAATGGACAGCAACTGCCTGTTGTAGAAACCTACAAATGTAGAGGTCGACGTTTCGAAAGTCTTCCGCCTTTCGTCTTCAGGCCTAAACAACCTATCAAAGAATCCATGATTTGTTTAGAATTTTACTTGTTGACTGTGAATTAGAAGTAAGAGCACTGAATTACAGAATTGAAGCATTTAATTCGTATGTGTAATAAGCAATAAATGTAGAGTATTATAATTTTTTTACTTGTATGATACAATGTGCAATAGAGTGTTAGGCCTAACGTGTGAAATATTAACCGTTTTTTTGCTATGCGATTTATTTCAAATTGGTAATAACAATAATAATCTGACAGAAAGTAATAAAATGAAGTTTTGTGTTTTTCGCATTGAACAAAAAAATATAAAAAAAGGTTACTGAACCAAACGCCTCTGAAACAATGACTTGTTGGATAAAAAAAAGATATATATGAAATGCTATTTTTACGCGCCTCTGATTTTGATTTAAAATTTGAGTCTCCAATAGACAAATTAAAAAGAATGTGAAAAACAAACAGCTGCAGTTAATATGATTTTTATCACCGATTTTAGGCTTATTAGTTTCCAATGTTTCGCCAGCTTTCGGTGTTTAAACCTTAACTTTTAAAACTTAATCTTATAAGTTTATTTTTATCAAGGGCGTTCTTGTCTCTGGTTAAGTCCTGTACCGAAATGATCACTATAACTCTTGAAGCGCTGTTAAACGTTCCAATTTTAGCCGCCAAAGTTAATCACGGTAAAAAACAAAACAAAAAACATTACACGGAGAACATTGAAGCGAAGCAAGTGGTATTGGAACTCATCCATTTTGAAATGCTCAGTAAATATACACACCTTCATGCTCCAAGTTCAAAACAAAATAATGATCTTATTTCTTGTTGTGTTTTCATCTAACTTCCACTATCGATGGAAGTTTTAACTGTGTGTAAGATGATACACCCAATAAGTTCTCTAAATAGTCAAATATGCTCCATCTTTTTTATACATACAATGAACATCCTGAAGTGAAAATTAAGAATATCAACTTTATAATAATAATAGCGATACAGCAGGTTCCATATAGTATCAGTTTATTCAATGATAATTTAATATACATTTTATGTTTGTAAATAAGCACAAAGCTACACAATGGGCTATCTGTGCTCTATCCACCACGGGTATCGAAACCCGGATTCTAGCGTAGTAAGTCCGCAGACATACCGCTGTGCCACTGGGGGACTAATATATATATATATATATAAAGGAAATTCTATATATATA
>NW_013667823.1:67906-87181 GCF_000517525.1 Limulus polyphemus | reverse complement strand
TATCTGAGTTAAGATGGGTGAGTACATGTATTGAAATGAATGAGTACCTGTGTTGAGATAATCTTTTTGGAGATATTTGTGTATATCTAAGTTAAGATGGGTGGGTACCTGTGTTGAGATAATCTTTTAGGAGATATTTGTGTATATCTGAGTTAAGATGGGTGAGTACATGTATTGAAATGAATGAGTACCTGTGTTGAGATAATCTTTTTGGAGATATTTGTGTATATCTGAGTTAAGATTGGTGAGTAACAGTGTTGAGATGAATGGGTACCTGTGTTGAGATAATCTTTTAGGAGATATTTGTGTATATCTGAGTTAAGATGGGTGAGTACCTGTGTTGAGATGAATGGGTACCTGTGTTGAGATAATCTTTTTGGAGATATTTGTGTATATCTGAGTTAAGATGGGTGAGTAACAGTGTTGAGATGAATGGGTACCTGTGTTGAGATAATCTTTTAGGAGATATTTGTGTATATCTGAGTTAAGATGGGTGAGTATCTGTGTTGAGATGAATGACTATCTGTGTTTATATACTTGTAATAAGATGGGTTAGTAGTTGTGGCCTATAAAGGTTCGAGACATGATATGCACTGAATACGCTATGCTTTCCTCTGAGAGGTCGTTATAGTTATGACCGTCAATTCCGCTATTTTGTTAAGTACAGCCGTGTAAGCAGTGGGTACTGCAGGTTAATTGGTTTCCCACTGGTCAGCAGTTCTAAATGAAGGATGAGTATGTTTGAGCTTTGGGGTATTTGATTTGTCCGATTAGTCTACGTGTTGCGTAAGGTGCTAATCGGGTTCACAGTATTTTTAAAGATGGAGCTTATTTTCAATCAGCCAATTTCTAAATAATCATAACCATAAAAGCCAAGTGTCGGTCAGTCGGTCATGCTCGATTTCTCCAAATTTCGTGAGTTACACGAGTCCAATTTCACTTTTTCTTTTATAATACTCCTTCTTTTCATAGCCCGTTCCCATTTGAGTTGAATTCAATCGCTAACATAGGTGTAAATAGCTCCTAAGTTTCGGCGCTTTTTCTGCTATATAAAAGCCTGTCAAGGAGGGAGTTTTTATACCAAGGATTTATTTAACACCGAGTGAAATTAATTTGTCATTTGTTATGAAGAGAAGTTTTTGAACGATGTTCGAGTATTTACAAGAAATGTGGTTTTAAGAGAACTATTGCAATAATGGAATTGATGTGATTACAAAATAACTCTGATCAATGAATGCTGGGAAGACACTCTTTAAGTAAAGTAGATATTGCTCATGATAGGTTTGGGTTTCCCGAATCTAGAAGGACCCTTTACTTTTCTTATGCCTGTGTACTAGCGATAAAGCTGCAAATGCAAATTGGAAGATTCAAATTTGGTAGGCTTTGGTTTCCCGTCATTATAAAGGGTTTTTTATACTAGTATATTATAGTTTATAAATATTATCCTTTTACATTATAACAGTTATTGGGCGAATACAAATAAAGTCTATTTCTCATTGTTTTAAAATAGTTTAGATTAGAGATAAGTATTCAGCTATCTAAATATGACTTTATCTTGTATAATTTTTCTGCACAAATTTTAAGTTATGACCAAGCTTTCCATTTCGTTGTGCGCATGACCAGTTTGAAAACACCAAATACGAAAAATACATTTTGTAGACTAAGCCTTAGTTAGCCTAAGTCTGAGGGTATCAGTTTAATCCCAGAATTGCGATTGGGATTTTAAGCGGATATTTTAAAATTATTTAGGCAACAAATTGCTTGTGGGTCTATGGCTTGGTTGCAGGGTTGATAATAGTATATGAGTCACTCAAACAATAAAAAATACAGCAAATACTGCAGTTAATCTCAGTAAATCACAACAAGAATTTCTTATATAGAAAATGAATGACCTCACAAAACGTTCTGATCACTTCTTTGCATTATATGCTGTTACAGGGTTTTTTTTTTACCCATAAAATTACTCAGCAAGATACAATATGTATGCCCCTCACCCCCACTGATAGCGAACGATATACAAACAATATGTTAATTTGTACTGACAATAGTCGATCATGTTAAATTGATATTTCGTGATACAATAATACAATTTTTTTCTTAGCACGTGATATAAAAAAGTTAACTTTTTTTTGTAGATTCCTGTTGAAAAATATAACTTCTCGTGCTAAACCTTTACAAATCATTCGAAGATTACGTCAAGTTTCACTTCATTAGCACGGTCATGATGTGCAAACGTTTTCTATCTGTATCATCAGATTGCTACTACGGCATTAATAACTCTAAATGTGTAAATGATAGTTGATTTTCTCACACTTTGCGCGTTTGAGGGACAAGACAAAAATAACCGCTTCTAAATATTAAAAAAGTTTCTATTCTTATCCTCTTCATTTCGATCGATTTCGAAATTGTTTTCTTTATTTCAATATGAAATCTTCATTAAAAATTATTTAACGTAACAAACTGCCATAAGCTGTTTCTGAAGTGTTCCAATATGTTTTATCACAAAAAACACCATTACTTTCAAACTTTGGAAGCACTAATTGGTTATTATTTAGAAGTGCTGGTTGGTTACTAACAGATCTTTTGAAGTGCTGGTTGGTTAATTGTAAATCTTTAGAGCTTGACAAAAGGATGACGTTTATCAAATACGAAATGTAGTTAAACGTATTCTGTATATTTATTTCACTAGCTTATGACTCAAGATAAAGATAAGATCTCATATTTGGATCAATAATTGATTTACACATTTGCTTTCAGTTTAATATTTTAATATTCGGCATTTGATGAACAGTTTTGTTAATTTAAAACTATTAACGTGATGTTTCAAACTAGCTTTTTAACACCAGTAGTATATAACATGAAACATCGCATCAGTAAAGTGAAAGTAGGCTTAGTGCTAAATGAAGATGTTCATACGCTTTTCAGTTGTATACCACATTTCCTTAAATTCTATGAGTCTGTTTACTTGAACCTAATTACAAAAGACAAGTGTACTAGTTTAAAACTATAATCCAAATATGATGGAAGTATTTAGAAATAATGGTATAATGAACATATTCATCATGTTTGTGGTATGAGAAGACGATGTTTATATTTTCCTTTTGTATTTGTCTTATTCTGATGTTTCAAAATGAGGTTCTTAAAAAGGTTAGGTAAGCCGTGGCCTACTCTAAAGTAACAGGTCATGGGTCAGGTATAGCTGATGACTTAGTAAGGAGACAGGGATCATCTTGTTTAACTGATGAAGTAGTTGATTTAGTTGAAAGATTGTTGTAGCAAAATTTATGTGTGCCAGTATTTGTATATGGATAAGATATATAGTTTCTTATTGATACTGAGCTGCGAAAATTCATCTTGATCTTGCTGTATACCAGACACTTCTAGCTAAGCCTCTTGACAAACATAAACTTAGACTTTTATCTCGTTAAGGGAAAGAAACTCAAGGTATTTTTTCCAAGCAAGTGAATATTGCAGTTACTAAGCTTGGTTCTGGGACTGTTACACTTGGAATGAATATGGTTCAGGGTTTGAATTCTGGATTAGCTTGAGGGTCAATATTCTGCAACTCTGTGGACAGTCATCACATACAGTGGAAAAGCGTGATTATACTTAGAGAATGCAATTATGTTTTCTCCAAATACCCAAGCACGTGTTCTAGAAGCAATAGACATACTTGAATTTGATTCCACCTAATGCTGCACATGAAACTTGTAACACACACTTTCAATTTCCTGACTAAGTTCAGTACAACACTGTCATGTTTTCTCCCCACACTGGCAGTGAGCGAAGAAGTGCCTGTATGAATTTGTAACCATACTCATAAATAAGCAAGTGTAACCTTAGGATTGTTGGCTGGCACACTATGTAAAGGAAACGCCACAGAGCATAGCATACCATTTGTGTTCCTGTAAACGCTACTAAAGTTTCAGAGAATGACACTTAGTAGGATCCTGCTAGAATGATCTAAGTATTCAACACATTGATAACTCTGAAGGCTGCTCAAAAATATTCTGAAAGTTTTTCTGAACCATATAGGTGTCTGGTTTCCACAATCTTAATGAACTCTGATACTGGTGAAATCGTTCTATCAGGCTGCAGGTTCTCTCAGCACAAATATGTTGATTGCTACAGAAATTATAGAGAGCACATTTCTTGCAGAGCATTTGACTCTCGCCGGAAGCTGTAATGAAGAGGAAAGAAGGGGTACCATGTTTTGATGTGAACCTTTCCAAGTTCAAATCAGTTACAGGCTGAACACATTTCCGCTGCTAAATACATATAAGTACATGGGCATTCTTGGACGTTCACGTACATTACTTCAGCTTTTTGAACTTGGTATTGGACCATGGGCAGATTGAGTTGGAAAGAAGAAGGTCATTGTAAAACTGAATTTAATACACATGAAGGGCTGTATAAAATTTCGTGCCATTCTTTCAACCTAGACAATGCAATGCCAAGATTCGTGGATTTAGTATTTTTGTGGTCTCCAACAGAACATTGTCTGATAAATGTGAAGAACGTGTTAATTTTTGGAAAGACTTTAAAAGCCATTGCTGAAAATCTACAATTTGGTTTCAAGTGCACCCCTAAAATTGTTGATGTACACCGAGAGCAAGTTCCTTGAGCAAACATCCTACTGAGGAAGTAGCCATCAACAACTGGGACCAATCCATACTGAAGAAAGATATGCGTAGCTTTACATCTTATCATCAGTGCTTTATGGCCACATTATCTATAATAACTGCACTCTATTTGCACTGGCGAAAGCATTTCTTACAGACTGATGACTCTAAGCATACCTGTCAGTCTCTGACCTTTGTTCTGGTGGGTGCAACGGGGTCAGTTTTTCGAAGGACAAACTGATATTTTGTTGGACTCTGACTTCAGTGACATGTGCAAGTCAGCAGAATGACTGACCTCTTCAAGGTAAGATGAAATAAAATATAGTTACTTTTCTTTCTTCGATGGATTACCATGGAGACAGGCCATTGCAATGGGTTGTACGTGTAACAATTGAATATTTTGCCTAGGGTTGAAGCACAAGCCTAATTAACGTACACCAAGACACGGGTAGTAGTGAACGCTCTCCTAGAGCAGTGGACCTGGTGGTTCTTCAGAGCACCCAAGAAAATAGATACAGACCGTAAAATGAAATGTACTAGTTAGTTGGTCGCAGAACTGTCCCAAATGCTGGGAGATGGTCAAGACTCAGACTTCACCATACAATCCAAAGTCTGATGGTCTTGTTGAAAGTATATTCAAGTATATGCTTGGAAAGTTTCTCAGCCCTGAACATAATAACTGGGAACATTCGTACCTAATGATGGTTTATGAGATTAATAAACAAGCGTATATCTGAAATGTTTTCTCACCTTATTATTGTTTGAACAAGAGGTGAAACTGCAACTATCAGCCGTAGATCATGAGAACTTGTTTGGGTGGGGGTGGGGGTGAGACACTTTAGGACAACAGTGTCCAGGAGCCTGGTGGGGGTCCAGTGTGCGAAGCCCTCGGAAGCTCGCAGGTTTTTAAGATTTGGAGAAGGAAAAAAACTACTTAGCTACTTATATGTGTGTTTCTTTATTCTTACAAAACAAATATTTTTGTTTTGTTTTTTTCATTGTCGCGCGCGTACAAGAATATATACGTGTAAAACATACAGGAACGTAAAAAAACTATTCCTAATATTTCTGTTAATTCGACTAAGGAGAAGAAAATGTTTTTTCCTCACGAAAAATCATTCATATATATATCATATTACTGTCAACAATCGATGTTTTGAACAATGCTAAAAAAGGCAGTTTTACATTCTGAAACTTGGCAGAAACACTTCCCTACTGGTATAGTAAGAATACCAGAAAATGAGAAGCGATGGTTGAAGGAAAACGTCCTTGCGTATTCCGACCGCTCTGCCACTTCTTTTGTTCTACTGATTTACAATCCTCCTCATCATAATTTTTACTCTAAATTCTATATTATCGTCTCATTAAATATTTATCTAGTGTCGTGTGCCAGCAAGTCAAGGCGCTAACATGAAAATTAAATATGGCGGAAGACGAATGGAAAAGATAATAACAATACAGATTTTGGCTGATAACGAATCGAAACAAAAATTACGCGAAAAACACGAAAAGCGAGAGAACTACCTGTGAATTCGTGAAACAAAAGGTAGAGCTTATGGTGTGTGTGTAGGGGGTGGGGTTGCAAATAACCAACCCACAGATCTGCCGGTGCCTAGGGTAAAAATTTCTCAGTGTCTACAAGAATACCTGGAACAGTTATGATTGGCTATGGGCGACACACACAGGATTGTGCCATACAGGGAAAAACAACTCTACAACAAAGGAAGGGCTACGACATGATGCTTCAGTCCGGTTTGGTTTGTTTGGAATTTTGCGCAAAGCTACACGACGGCTATCTGCACTAACCGTCCCTAATTTAGCAGTGCTAGACTACAGGAAAGACAGATAGTCAATACCACCCACCGCCAACTCTTGGGCTACTCTTTTATTAACGAATAATGGGATTAACCGTGACATTATAATACCCCCACGGTTGAAAAAGCGAACATTTTCGGTGACGGGGATTCGAACCTGCGACCCTCAGATTGCGAGTCGAGTAAGCACAAAGCTACACAATGGGCTATCTGTGCTCTATCCACCACGGGTATCGAAACCCGGATTCTAGCGTAGTAAGTCCGCAGACATACCGCTGTGCCACTGGGGGACTAATATATATATATATATATAAAGGAAATTCTGTTACATATGTTGTTGTTGTTCCAATTTTAAGTTTTTAGTTATTCTTATCAGATCTCTTTCAATTATAATAAGGTTTTCACGTTCTCAGCTGCAGTTCGTGTTTACCACAAATAGCAGGAGGAATGCCAAAAATATGTCACAGTTAAATTAAACTGAATTTCTTATTCTGGCTGAGTTGAAGAAAAGGGTCAGACACACTGTATAAGCAAAACTAAAAATTGAGACAAATCTGGATGAGAGAAGAAAATTGACAATTATGTAAAATAACCCCATTTCTTCTAGAGTGCATATGAAACCCATATAATGGTCATTTCATGAGTCAAAACATGGAGGATATGTCTTCCACGTGCTGTCAACATCTATTGATTTTAATTCCGTTGTTTTGTCAGCTTAAACAAAAGGTCAACAGTTTGTACTCTAAGCTCACGTTTTCCTGTTTGTTTTGAAGTGAATATTGTTTCGAGTGAAACATCATGTGTTATATATTTCTAGATAACTTCATTCCAGTCATCTGGGTCGTACTATGTTGTCTGGTGCACTTTACAATCTTATCTATCCATAATTTTTACTCAGTTAGTTACCAGCCGTTGGTAACCACAGTGTTTACCAGTACAAGGTGTTTTCCATGTCGATTTTAACGCTCTCGATTGATTCTGATTACAAATGTATTTAAACAGCCAGTCACAGAAATGGTCTTTAATAACGACACTCCTGCTAGACGGACTCTACTATCATGCTCCTCTTCGAGTCTTTCACATCCGTGCTCTTCCTCATTGTCTTCAAGACTACCTGTTAAATGGACGTATATATGCAATTATAAGACCTAATTCCCACGTGACATATCGCATGACCAGCACCTTCTACACGTGCGAAGATTTTGTCTTATGGATTCGTAGGGAGGGATGAAGGCGTATTAAAATAATATGTCTGTGTACATACAAACGTCTTGCTTTCTCTGAACCACTAATACTTCGAACTCTGAATGTGAAAACAATCCATTATTACAGAATATTTGAACACCCCCTACAGTTGATTATTGGTACTTCTTCACTATGGTAGAATTGAAATACACTAACATAAACCTTTTGTTTGTTTGTTGTTAAGCGCAAAGCTACGAAATGGGATATCGGTGTTTCTGCCTACCGCGGGAATCAAACCCTATTTTTATTGTTATTGTTTGTTTTTGAACTTTGCGCAAAGCTATGCGAGGGCTATCTGCACTAGTCGTCCTTAATTTAGCAGCGTAAGACTAGAGGGAAGGCAGCTAGTCATCACCGCCCACCGCCAACTCTTGGGCTACTCTTTTACCAACGAAGAGTGGGATTGATCGTCACTTTATAACGCCCCCACGGCTGAAAGGGCGAGCATGTTTGGTGGGACGGGGATTTGAACTCGCGACCCGCAGACTGCAAGTCGAACTCCCTAATCACCTGGCCATGCCGGGCCCAATTTATTGTTATAAGCCCTCAGACTTACCACTGACCCACCGGTTGATAACACCAAATTTACAAATCTAAAAACAAAATGAATGTTGTTGTTTTTTAAATATAGATAAGAAAACATTTTTTTCTTGTTTATTCTTTGTGATACTTGAATTGGTGACTTTTCAGTTAATTTACGCTGTCAGCAAAATAATTTTATTTTCTTCGCGAAATTAATTCGCGTCGCCTGATAGCACGAGCCGTTTACGAATTTTCTGAATCAATTGTACCTAAAATTCCATTTTAACACTGATATTTTTAAACAGACACCTATTCATTAGCAGAGACAGTCAAGGTGATATATTCTCGCGTGTGCAGTTGTGAACAAAGAGTTTCTTATATAAAAAAAAGTTTTTCTTTTTAAACAAATTTTTCTATTCGAGAGTTAAAAAACAACAACTCTTGTTTAGCAACATATAGCCGACGTCAGCAAACTGGACCCCTGGTGAGTGATTATTTAAACACTGCAGAGGAAAATTTGATGCGATCGTCTTGCACCAGAAGCAGTTGGCACGCGGAACTTTGCGCCATCTTATGTTCACTCCTAATATTACAATGTTTGAATGATTCGTGTATTTTGAATCTGACCAATTCACGATACCTTCGTTTCGATTTATAAAAGGCAGCAATAATTAAACAGATCTCTCGAATCTGTTCGTAAAGATAATAAAGGTAAACATCGTGAAGACGACATTTCAGTCTACGAAACTCTTATTATCGAACAATGGAATTTAGATAACAAGTTCAGCATAAGTTAACGAATTAGTCTGATATAAGATTTTAGTTTTCTCTGTAAGTTAACGTGATATATCGGACTGAAATATTTGTAGCGTGAAACGAACGCAGATTGAAGTAAGCTTGGAATTCGAAGACTTTAAACATTCCAGATATTAGTCTGATCCTCAATGCAATGTAAGAAATCTTGAAGAAATCTGTGATAAAAGTTTTAGTCCGACTCTGTTCTTCATCTCTTCTGCTCTGGAATTAAAGTTGTAAAAAGTCTGATTCCATATTTCATCCTTTCTGCTCTGGAATCAAAGTTATTCTTGTAAAAAAGTTTGATTCCGGATTTCATCTTTTCTGCTCTGGAATCAAAGTTATTCTTGTAAAAAAGTCTGATTCCGGATTTCATCTCTTCTGCTCTGAAAATCCCAGCTTTAACCGTATTCACTGAAGTAACATGAAATGTAATTATTTAGTCAACAGTCCAAGCAGGAAGGGAGAGAATCACCTGAAGCCCACAACAACACAAGAGCTATGGGAGGACCGGAAGTTCCTAAACACGTTCTTTCATTACTTTGTCTTGTCGGAACGAGCGATTTTAGTACAAGTTTGTCGCGTATGGAAAGAAGTGATATACCAGCCCAAGTACTGGCGTAATGCACTGCCTGTGTTATCTTGTCGAGAACTCCGTCGCTGCTCCGATCCATCCAGGCGGAGGATTTATCGTAGCTGGGAGAAGCGAGGAGTGGATTCTCTTGGATTGTTTGAACTCTCTGATCCTGATATTGTGGACTTGATTTACAACTGGCCACTGGGTAACTTGCGACATCTAGCAGTTCGTTGGTCAAACATTTCGAATGAAGGGATGAAAACTCTGCTGACCAGTTTCAGGTCATTGAGGCAGTTGGAATTAGTTGGATGTAATGACGTCACAGATGATGGGTTGTGGTCGAGTCTTTGCCCAAGAATTGTATCTGTAACCGTAGCAGACTGTGTCCACGTGGCCGATCATAGTGTGGCAGCTGTCTTACGACTTCTTCCTTCCTTATACGAGTTCAACCTGCAGTCATACCACGTTACTGACAGTGCTCTGGCCTTCTTCGGCCACCAGCGACCACCTACACTGACTGTCTTGAGGCTTCACTCCTGCTGGAAACTAACTGACCAAGGAGTAGAAAACCTTGTCCACTCAATACCCACACTGGCCGATCTGTCCCTGTCAGGATGTTGTGGGATTACAGACCGTGGAGTAGCATTAATAGCCACTCATCTACGAAACCTGCGTTCTCTCGATCTCTCGTGGTGTCCTAAGGTCACCGACGTGGCTGTACAGTACTTGGTACGGGGTCTCACATTCCTGGAGGAGCTCATACTGGACAGGTACAAAATCTCTATGTTAGTGAAACAATAAGTTCAAATCGTTATATTGCTAGGGATGTCATATTTGACTTTAAACACTGAAAATCAAGATATAAACGTGAAATAAAACGCGTCGTAATTAAGTAACTTGAGCTTACAATAGGTGGACAGAGAGCTATACAGAAACATATATGTGATACCAGAAAAGTAGGGAAATCCTTGCACGGAAAGATGGTAAGAACTTGAAAAATATATAGTGTTATTTAGAACTGTTGAACGTCAGTTTGTCTGAAATTTTGGTGTTCATAACATCATGTCTACCATAATTATAAACAACAAAACTGTGTTGTTGTTGTTTCAAGGTTATACTGTGTTGTTGTTGTTGTTCCAAGGTTATACTATATTGTTGTTTCAAGGTTATACTGTGTTGCTGTTCCAATGTTATGCTGTGTTGTTGTTTCAAGGTTATTCTGTGTTGTTGTTGTTCCAAGGTTATACTATATTTTTGTTTTAAGGTTATACTATATTGTTGTTTCAAGGTTATACTATGTTGTTGTTCCAATGTTATGCTGTGTTGTTGTTCCAAGGTTATTCTGTGTTGTTGTTCCAAGGTTATACTGTGCTGTTGTTTTAAGGTTATACTATATTTTTGTTTTAAGGTTATATTGTGTTGTTGTTCCAAGGTTATACTGTGTTGTTGTTGTTGTTCCAAGGTTATACTATATTTTTGTTTTAAGGTTATGCTATGTTGTTGTTCCAATGTTATACTGTGTTGTTGTTTCAAGGTTATACTGTGTTGTTGTTGTTCCAAAGTTATACTATATTGTTGTTTCAAGGTTATAAGGTGTTGTTGTTCCAAGGTTATACTGTGTTGTTGTTTCAAGGTTATACTGTGTTTTTATTTCAAGGTTAAACTATGTTGTTGTTTCAAAGTTATACCGTGCTGTTGTTTGAAGGTTATACTGTGCTGTTAACCGTTAGTTTGTAAGATATTGTAAACTAGGTGAACCTTTTAATATTCACAGTAGCTTTTGTATCTTCCATAGTATAACATAGACTTTTATAAATAACATGACTTCTTAAAATATTAAACTCTTCCAAACAACGTGACTTGTTAAATATACATGTTACTCGGTGTTACTTTACACCACGCTACATCTTAGATCCTTCCAAACAACGTGACTTGTTAAATATACATGTTACTCGGTGTTACTTTACATCACGCTACATCTTAGATCCTTCCAAACAACGTGGCTTGTTAAATATACATGCTACTCGGTGTTACTTTACACCACGGTACATCTTAGATCCTTCCAAACAACGTGACTTGTTACATATACATGTTACTCGGTGTTACTTTACACCACGCTACATCTTAGATCCTTCCAAACAACGTGACTTGTTAAATATACATGTTACTCGGTTTTACTTTACATCACGCTACATCTTAGATCCTTCCAAACAACGTGGCTTGTTAAATATACATGCTACTCGGTGTTACTTTACACCACGGTACATCTTAGATCCTTCCAAACAACGTGACTTGTCAAATATACATGTTACTCGGTTTTACTACATCTTAGATCCTTCCAAACAACGTGACTTGTTAAATATGCATGTTACTCGGTGTTATTTTGCACCACGCTACATCTTAGATCCTTCCAAACAACGTGACTTGTTAAATATACATGTTACTCGGTGTTACTTTACACCACGCTACATCTTAGATCCTTCCAAACAACGTGACGTTACGCTACATCTTTTGAGGCATGTTGTTTAGGCCACACCGGCCCGTTGTCTAAGTTAAACCTATTGGAATTAATAAACAAATAAGTTATTAATTTTAAAGTAATTCGAGTAGCAACAAGACTAGGCCCACAGTTGGTGGTTAATCAGTTCGTAGTTTATCACTTCAAAATTATGGATGAGCCAGACGACCGTTTGTGTTCAGCTTTGCACGAAAATTCCGAAACAGACAAATCAACCTTTGACAAGGACCTTCAGTGATACTGTTATAACGTTACTACAAGTCGACATTCTTCTGGCAAACGTTATTTCTTTAAACAAATGCCCTGAGCATTCAAAGAGCATCTTTTCTTTTGGCAGGGGGAACCGTTTGAAACTACTGTAATTATTCACTTTGCATTTGGTTGAATGTCAAATAGAAATAAGTGTCGAATCTGGGAAGCCGTTAAGTTTGTGTTTTTTCAACATTACACCCGTAACTCTTCAAACCTCCCCGGAATGTCAGTATTTCTTGGAATGTATCTCTTCCTTTCAGCACGTGAGTCACGTGCTCCACGTGGCGATATTGCTTCTGTGACAGATTTGTTTTATCTTGAGAAAGCGTGTGCTTATTTTAGACTATAAAGGGCTGTTCATCACGAAACCTGTACTGTGGAATTAAAAACCTACGTGTTTCTTTGGTTCATCATTTGACAGAACGAGTCCTATATATAGTGCAATATCCGACTGTCCTTTTATCGTGTTAAAGACGCTACAGATTTTTAGGGAACGTTTTAAACGTTTAATATATCCGTTAAAATTTGCGAGATATAAGAACTTCGCGAAAACGTTCGCTCGCCTGGTTTTCAACATCCGTTTATATGTCAAACTTTCAAACCTGTTGTGGAACCAATCCCAAGAGTTTCCCAACCTCCCTTGATCTCCCCTTTAGAGGGGGGGGGCAATATAAAAATATTGAAAATATAAACGTAGATGCTTATTTTCGACGATCCCTTACATGTCCATTCCGATTTTCGAGCAAATCCCTTGGGGGTCTGAAATTGGAAAATTTCCAAATTTTAAAGTACTTTTCACTAATTTTTAAACAATTTTTTTATTCAAACTTGGAATCTCTCCCCCCCCCTCAAAATGTCCCTCGGTTGGATAGCGGTAAGTCTTCGGGTTTACAATGTTAGAATCAGGGGTTCGATTCCACTCGGTGGACACAGTAGATTGTCCGATGTGGCTTTACTATAAGAAAACATACATACTTGCCACCCCACCCCCTAGTGGCACAGCGGTATGTCTGCGGACTTACAATGCTAGAAACCCTCCCTAATCCCTTACTCCTATTTCTGAGGCCTCACCACGAATCTTTTTTTAAATTATTTTTTCTGGAGAGCCCGAGAGTCGTTTCCTCCAAAAATCGTGAAAGGAGTTAAAAAACTTGCTATATTACAGATACACAGGAATGAATATCACCATAAAACGTTTCTATTTTTATAAATGGTCGCGGGCCCCGGCATGGCCAGGTGGTTAGGGCATCCTCAAAGTTTATGTGTGTAGTTTAAAAGCGTCACATTGAAGTTTATAAGCGTCTAAGATTAATTAAAAGTCCGCGAAATGACTGTTACACATTATATTGATTATATCTTCTTTTTTTTTTTACAACCTCGATGAAAAGCGAGCCGATTAAATTTACTAATTATACTATCGTATAACAGAGAGATGAAAGGAATTTTGTGACGAGGTATATTCGCCGGGTTTATTACACTGATCTTTAATGAAGCGAGTGACATGAGTGTGGTAAACGTCCCTTAGGAACGCAGAGTTAGTGAAAAATCTCGCTAAACGCATGTTCCGGGAATACGTGCATTTCCACGGCTACGTATACTATTAGCCACGCCCCAGTTTAACAGTTCTTTTTTGCCGTTGCAATAAGTCAGGCAATAGATTACCCTGAAGACCTTGTCCAGATTCAACAGACGCAGTAAGTCAGGCAATAGATTACCCTGAAGACATTGTCCAGATTCAACAGACGCAGTACGTCAGGCAATAGATTACCCTGAAGACATTATCCAGATTCAACAAACGCAGTAGGTCAGGCAATAGATTACCCTGAAGACATTGTCCAGATTCAACAGACGCAGTAAGTCAGACAATAGATCACCCTAAAGACATTATCCACATTCAACAGACGCAGTAAGTCAGGAAATATATTACCCTGAAGACATTATCCAGATTCAACAAACGCAGTAAGTCAGGCAATAGTTTACCCTGAAGACGTTATCCAGATTCAACAGACGCAGTTAGTCAGGCAATAGATTACCCTGAAGACATTGTCCAGATTCAACAGACGCAGTAAGTCAGGCAATAGATTACCCTGAAGACATTGTCCAGATTCAACAGACCAGTTAGTCAGGCAATAGATTACCCTAAAGACATTATCCAGATTCAACAGACGCGCGTTTATACATCAAAAAGATCACCTTAAGGAACACTAAATATAAAATATGCCAAATAACTGTGAACGTTAGTTAAATGAAACAGTTTATATATATATATATATAGTAATATCAAAGCTACATTGTAAAAATTACAACAATTATGTTAAAAAACCTTCAATTTTTGTTTAATTTTTCCTGGTTGTTTCTTGTAGCCATGCTCACTCTAAGTTTCGTTAGTAAGATACAAAATTTGCCTACTTTGTGACACAAGAAGTAAGACTATTTTGAGGCACCGTTCATTAGCACTAAACATCTAAGATGGATAACTTTGTCGCCATTTTGTGACGATTTTCCGTTTATGTTATAGAGATTTGTTCGGTTGGCCCGTTGCAAAATGAACAATGCTTCAAAGCCAAAGAAAAGTTTGTCGTGTTTACACGATGTGACGAAGGAATGTGCGACTTTAGTTTTGGCAACATGCAACGTCAACCAACATATTCCATACACTACAGTGAATATAATCACCCTAAGCCTAAAAAGGTTTTTAATTTTGAACTAAAATCAACAACTAATGAATAATAGAACTTTTTATTTACTTTATTGAAGGGATGAAGATGATGTAAAATAAATTAGTAAAAGTCTAAAATAATTTTTTATCAAAAAATAAAGCAATAGAATGAATTATTACGTGTGCTTAGATAATTGTTATTGGGCTATCTGCGGTGTCTACCGCTGGGAATCGAACCCCATATTTTAGCCTCCATTGGGAACCTCTCACGTTCAGTCTCAAGAATTAAACTCTTGGAATACAAAATGAAGCTGAAAAGAAAAGAAAACAAGGCAATTTATTCAGAACTACTGACTTCGAATTCATTTCCTTTGTAAGATCGAACAAAAAACACATACAGCATCTAAATGATTAAAAAAGGAAAAAATAGGCTCGACTTTTTTAGATTGAATAAATTCATATATCTTAGCTATTTATTCATGGGAGTGAAAACACATATCATAGGACTGAAAACACTTAACATGGAAGCGAAAACACTCATCATGGAAGTGAAAACACCTATCATGGAAGTGAAAACGCTCATCATGGAAGTGAAAACACTCATCATGGAAGTGAAAACACATATCATAGGAGTGAAAACACTTATCATGGAAGTGAAAACACTCATCATGGAAGTGAAAACACCCATCATGAAAGTGAAAAAACTTATCATAGGAGTGAAACACTTATCATAGGAGTGATAACACTTATCATGGAAGTGAAAACACTTATCCTTGGAGTGAAAACACTTACCATAGGAGTGAAAACACATATCATAGAAGTGAAAACACTTATCATAGGAGTAAAAACACTTATCATGGAAGTGAAAACACTCATCATGGAAGTGAAAACACTCATCATAGGAGTGAAACACTTATCATAGGAGTGATAACACTTATCATGGAAGTAAAACACTTATCATGGAAGTGAAAACACTCATCATAGGAGTGAAACACTTATCATAGGAGTGATAACACTTATCATGGAAGTGAAAACACTTATCATTGGAGTGAAAACGCATATCATGGAAGTGAAAACACTTATCATAGGAGTGAAAACACTTATCATGGGAATGAAAACACTTATCATGGGAATGAAATCAATTATCTGAAGTTCCTGGTACCTATACTACAGCTGAAATTCCTGGTACATATACTACAGCTGAAGTTCCTGGTACCTATACTACAGTGAAGTTTCTGGTACCTATACTACAGCTGATATTTCTGGTACCGTACTACAGCTGAAGTTTCTGGTATCCTATACTACAGCTGAAGTTCCTGGTACCTATACTACAACTGAAGTTCCTGGTACCTATACTACAGCTGAAGTTCCTGGTACCTATACTACAGTGAAGTTCCTGGTACCTATACTACAGCTGAAGTTCCTGGTACCTATACTACAGAGGAAGTTCCTGGTACCTATACTACAGCTGAAGTTCCTGGTACCTACACTACAGAGGAAGTTCCTGGTACCTTATCGTTACTACCCCCAAGTTGGGTTCAGATCAGTATTTAAACCCACATCACACATAGAAGATTCTTTCCGTACTAAAGACCTCCTCCCAATTTCTCTTGTTTCTTGACTTGTATATATTTACACGTGTGAAGACTGTAAGACCTCCTATATTGGCAAACCCCAACACCATCAACTAGTTAGAGCCAATGAACATATGGGAATTTCCATGAAAACACATAAAAGATGAGTACCTAATCCCTGTGTTTCCTCTATAGTGAGGAAACAGGACACGAACTTAACATATCAAAATTCAATATCATTTGCAAGACCAAGACTGATCCGGAATTACTGATTAAAGAAACCCTCTACATCAAACAACTTTCACCAACACTGAACAACATGCAGTCTTCGTTTAAATTGCACATTTTCTAATACGTACAGTATTAGAATTAGTTACTCATTTAATTTTTAAGTTGATGTAGTTTGGATTAAATTACTGTCATTATAGCAATGTATTTTAGTTACTTACTTAAGAATGGGTAATTATTTTATTTTGCTTTAGATACTGAAGGTGAAATCTGTTGATTTCCGAAACGTTTATCTGTGTCCTCTTGTTTATCTTAAGTATCGTTATTCAGTTTATTGTGAAACTTCGTTTTCCTCCAAACACATTAAGTATGGATTAACAGCAGGATTAACCCGACTATCTCTTACGTTTTGACAGCTCCATAATCAGTCACGTACCTGAAATTACGAAGAGCTACAAATCACTTATGGTTCCAGACTTTTCGGACACACTGTATACAATATTTCTATATAGTTACTGCTCTGACTAGTTACGTTATTGTATGAGAGTTTACAAAATGAAATTGGCTCTTTTATTTTCTTACTTGTCATAATTTTTAACGTGATATAGTGATGTTTTTAATTAACTAGCCACGAGAGGTCGCTATCACGCTCCACAACACTTCATTCGTCAAACTTCTCTAAACACCATTTTTGAAGATAAAATATCTCTTAAAGATAACTTATCCTGAGGTTTGTGTCGAACATTAATTATTAATTCATTACTGTAACAAGGTTTAAAATATCTCTTAAAGATAACTTATCCTGAGGTTTGTGTCAAGCATTAATTATTAATTCGTTGCTGTAACATGGTTTAAAATATCTCTTAAAGATGACTTATCCTGAGGTTTGTGTCGAACATTAATTGTTAATTCGTTGCTGTAACACGGTTTAAAATATCTCTTAAAGATAACTTATCCTGAAGTCTGTGTGGAACATTAATTGTTAATTCGTTACTGTAACAAGGTTTAAAATATCTCTTAAAGATAACTTATCCTGAAGTTTGTGTGGAACATTAATTGTTAATTCGTTACTGTAACAAGGTTTAAAATATCTCTTAAAGATAACTTATCCTGAAGTTTGTGTGGAACATTAATTGTTAATTCGTTACTGTAACAAGGTTTATCGAAATTATTCTTACACTATTCTAATATAATCTATTAGATTTGATCGATTTTAATAACCAGCTTATAAACTGTTTTCAAATGTAATTATTAGCCACAAGATGAACGTTTCCTTTCGATGAGACGATTTTGTCTAATATTCTTAGTAAAAGAAATAACGATTAAAAAGAAAAGCGAAAGTCTCGTTGGCTTCAAAGGTTCTTTTCATGAAGCAACTAAAGTCACTTTGATTGATTCTGACTTGTACATGTTTCTGTTGAAACTATGTTTAGTGACTCTCTCCAGTTGTATTGGATAGCCTTTTTATAAACATACTTTTAACACAAACGTCCGAGCGAACAAGTTTTTTAACTGAATGCTGCCCACAGTACCTAGAGAAACGTTCATGGAAATTTGTCTATTCAGTGAGCTTGTAATCTTGTTCGACACCTACCAATTTATAGTATTTTTATCAGCGAGTCTCCATAACATATTTTAACTTTAATAAGTTGTTCTTAACCGGAACTATGCTATAATATAAAAAAACGAGATATAAGAAAAATTAGGCCCGGCATGGCCAGGTGGTTAGGGGGCGCTTGACTCGCAATCTGTGTGTCGCGGGTTCGAATCCCCATCACAACAAATATGCTCGCCCTTTCAGCCGTGGTGACATTATAATGTAGCGGTCAATCCTACTATTCGTTGGTAAAAGAGTAGCCCCAGAGTTGGCGGTGGGCGATGATGACTAGCTGCCTTCCCTCTAGTCTTACACCACTAAATTAGGGACGGCTAGCGCAGATAGCCCTCGTGTAACTTTGGGCAAAATTCAAAATTAAACAAACAATCTTTAAAAATACACATTTCTTTGTTTTATTGGCGACTTAAGTTTTAAATTCGTACAGTTTATACTAAAGTTTCTTTCAGACGGGGTTCACAACCTTACAGTTTTATTTTTGCTAACATACAGACAAGAAATGTTCTTTGTTTTATTGGCGACTTAAGTTTTAAATTCGTACAATTTTATACTAAGGTTTCTTTCAATCGGGGTTCGCAACCTTACAGTTCTATTTTTGTTAACATACAGACAAGAAATGTTCTTTGTTTTATTGGCTACTTAAGTTTTAAATTCATACAGTTTTACACTAAAGTTTCTCTCAGTCGGGGTTCACAACCTTACAGTTTTATTTTTGCTAACATAGAGATAAGAAATGTTCTTTGTTTTATTGGCTACTTAAGTTTTAAATTCATACAGTTTTACACTAAAGTTTCTCTCAGTCGGGGTTCACAACCTTACAGTTTTATTTTTGCTAACATAGAGATAAGAAATGT
>NW_013667823.1:51200-67052 GCF_000517525.1 Limulus polyphemus | reverse complement strand
AAAAGAGTAGCCCAAGAGTTAGTGGTGGGTGGTGATGACTAGCTGCCTTCCCTCTAGTCTTACACTGCTAAATTAGGGATGGCTAGCGCAGATAGCCCTCGTGTAGCTTTGCGCGAAATTCAAAACAAACAAACAAACAAATAAATAAATTGTCGTATATTAAACATCAGCTTCTTATTCCTTTTATTTAAGTAAAAAAATCGCACAGTTTAATTGGTTTCTTCTGAATTTCGCGCAAACCTTGGGCTACTCTTCAACCAACGAATAATGGGATTGAAAGTCACATTATAACGCCCCCACGGATGAAAGGGCGTATATGTTCAGTGATGGAGATTCAAACCCGAGATTCAGGCCTCGTATATGTTAATGTAATATGATTGTATTTGAATACGTTTGTTTCTTTGTAATTAAGCACAAGGCTACACAATGGACTATCTCTGCTCTGTCCACCATGAGTATCGAAATCCAGTTTCTAACGTTGTAAGTCCGCAGACGTACCGCTGTGCCACTAGGGGACTTTGGATACGAATAGCAAAATTAGAAGTTTCAATCTGATCGGCAAGTTATGAGAACGTAGGCTAAACACTAACGTCAGAGACCTCTAGGTTTTAGGTGTAACCGTCTCTAATTTTTGAGCTACTGACTACAAAGAAGATACCAAACAAGCAGCACTCGCTGCCACAAGGTTTTTGTTTTAGGCTCTTTGTACCGAATAACAAGACTGACACTAACTTTCATAACTCGTCTACAGAGTGCGTTCAGCAGCGTCACGTCTCGAACCAGATACCGGAACACAATTGTTTGAAAACGCAATCATTATACTGTGAGGTTTGTCGAACAGATGAGATAAAATCCAAAACCCTAGTTCCAGCATATGAAGGGGCACAAGTTTTGTTTCAAAGGTATGGAAGGAAAAGGAATAATTATTGCAAGAGCACATCCTAATAGTAATGGCGTTGAAATGCGAAAAGGGACAATTTCTCGTTAATGGAAAAAAAACGAGGGGGACATACCCCCCGCGTAAAATTACAAACCAAAGAAGTTTAAATTATATCTTAAGCACCGATTATTGATAAAGAGGGCAACATACATATTTAATGGCGTTGAAATGCGGAAAGGGACAATTTCTCGTTAATGAAACAAAAAAAAACTGAGGGGGACATACCCCCCGTGTAAATTACAAACCCAAGAAGTTTAAATTATATCTTAAGCACCGATTATTGATAAAGAGGGCAACATACATATTTTGCACAATAACGAACAGGGGGAGAATCATTCGTGGTCTGTTTGAAAGTTACACAGATGTAAACACGACAGTTCAATACTGATCCCACACGTCACATTTTGTCTCAAACTTCGGAAAACTGAACAACACTGCACTAATCGTGAGGAAGAATATGTAGCAGACAAGAAAGAGTTGGATGTTTCGACCCATTTTATTTTCGTTAGGATAACCTCCTCAGACTGGAAGAAGCTCAACGACGTTTCAGTATTCATTGTATACTTATAGACAAGGTTTTTTCAGAGCTAGACGTTTCGACATATGTTCTTCTCCCCCTGACATTTTAGCGCAAGTTTTTCAGCCTTCAGAGGATACATGCTCAGAGCTACAGAACTGAGTGTATGCCGAAACGTTGAGTCATAGGGCTATGAGGGTATGCCGAAACGTTGGGTTTCAGACCGTTTAGGGTAGTCGAAACGTTGATCTACACAGCGTTGAGGGTAGTCGAAACGATGAGCCACAGAGCATTGAGTGTATACCGAAACATTGGGTCACAGAGCGTTGAGATTATACCGAAACGGTGAATCACAGAGCGTTGAGGATATGCCGAAACGTTGAACTACAGAGCGTTGAGGATATGCCGAAAAGTCACTTTTTCAGAAGATTGATTTTATAAGAGCAAACACTGCCTACAAGACATTTTTTTTTAAAGAACAAAAATTATCAACCCAGAAAATATAATTAATATTACATTTCAAAGACCAAATGACCGATTACTATGTACGATTGAGTTCTAAGCCTAATTTTCGGCCAATAATTCAGAACAATGAGAGGACTACAACAGGATTACGATTACCTAAACTATCGTAATCCAATCTCACTTTTAACAAGCTTGTCTTTTTTTCTTTTCTTTTTTTACGGGATTTGTCACTTGATTCGTTATGTTGAAGTAGTATCTGTTCTTAGAACACTCAGGTCTATTTCCAGTTGCTCGTGAATCACCCCACCTACGTCTGCTCACAGTAACAATAACCTGAATGGTGTGGAGTAGTGGAGTGTAGAATCCGAGACAGGGGTGATTTAAACAAAAACTGCTCCTTTACGAGAAAAATGAGGTAAACGCAGAACGCTAAGAATGAAAAATAAATACATTACTTTGACATGAATTTAATCACTAATTGATATATCAGACTTTGGAAATGTCAACGTCTTCTGTAAGTCCATGTAAGGTGAATGAGTTGGTTCTCAGGCGCGTGGGTACATTTTTAAAAACAATTTTTCACCAGAAAGTCAGATTTACAAGAAACATTTGTTCTTGTTGAGATCACTACTTACTCGAGTTGTCTAGTAACTTAAAAAATAAATAAAAATGGTGGATTTTAATTTGTTTATGACTGACAACCGTTGTTTTCACACCTTAACATCACTGTTTATGTACATAAACAGAAGAGATGATACACTTTTGTTTATGACTGAGAACCATTGTTTTTACACCTTAACGTCATTGTTTATGTACATAAACAGAAGAGATGATACACTTTTGTTTATAACTGACAACCGTTGTTTTCACACCTTAACATCACTGTTTATGTACATAAACAGAAGAGATGATACACTTTTGTTTATAACTGACAACCGTTGTTTTCACACTAACATCACTGTTTATGTACATAAACAGAAGAGATGATACACTTTTGTTTATGACTGAGAACCATTGTTTTACACCTTAACGTCACTGTTTATGTACATAAACAGAAGAGATGATACACTTTTGTTTATGACTGAGAACCGTTGTTTTTACACCTTAACATCACTGTTTATGTACATAAACAGAAGAGATGATACACTTTTGTTTATGACTGACCAGTCATAAACAAAAGTGTATCATCTCTTCTGTTATGTACATAAACAGTGACGTTAAGGTGTAAAAACAATGGTTCTCAGTCATAAACAAAAGTGTATCATCTCTTCTGTTTATGTACATAAACAATGACGTTAAGGTGTGAAAACAACGGTTGCAACCGTTGTTTTCACACCTTAACATCACTGTTTATGTACATAAACAGAAGAGATGATACACTTTTGTTTATGACTGACAACCGTTGTTTTCACACCTTAACGTCATTGTTTATGTACATAAACAGAAGAGATGATACACTTTTGTTTATGACTGACAACCGTTGTTTTCACACCTTAACATCACTGTTTGTTGTTAAGCACAATGGGTCATATTTGTTGTGACCACCGCGGGTATCGAAACCTACACACATACCGCTGAGTGATTAGGGGGCGTGGGGATAAAAAGATGAAAATTCTAGTGTTGGTTTGTTGAGATACAGGTGTGACCTACAAGGACAAACTTTGTCATGATTTTGCTTGACATTTCGAGGTTAGCCTATTTGTAAAACTCTTGACGTCACCTAGTCTGATGGCACTTACACCACACAAGGACTTCCATTATATAAAGTTATCTGCTTCAAGATTAGATATCCTGTTCGAGCTCACAGCTGTTTTTTCGTCAATGATCTCCAAGGACTACTCTTACGCAGGTTCTGTTTTCTTCCTGGTGTCGTTATTTGTTAAAAATAGAGAACGGTAAGCAAGGTAGGTTTCGGTCGAGAAAATTAAAACAACTATCTATAAGAAAAACCAGATGACATCAAGGGACGAGACCTTCACCCAGAAACACAGGATGTAATTAGTTGTATTTTGTTTTTAACATCTGGTTTAAGAAAAGAATGTTAAGCATATATAAATGTGTTGGCCAGTAGGTTCCACATTAGTGTCTGTAGTAAGTTAAAGAAAATATTGGAATCTGTCCATAGTAGGAACACTAAGAATACACACACACAGATTGAAGGTTAAAGAAACGTTTATTCAAGGTTTATTCCAAAAGATTGTTTTTTTTTTGTTCCTCCATCTATTAGATTCAGGATAAATCATAGTTCGCTGGTTAGTACACATAACCTTGAATCTAAGGCTTCCCTATACGCATCCCGTTGCTGCAAACAGAAAAAAAAAAAATATCCCTCCACATTTTGGGGTCATGGGTGCGATATAAAGGGGACGATTAAATCCAGCTATTTGGTCAGACAAGAGTAACTTCCGCCCCCCCCCCCAAAAAAAACTATCGCAATTAGAATATAATAGCTTTACAAGTTTACAAATGTAGTACAGGATGATACTATGTGGCTAATATTCCTTCAGTTAAGTGTCCTATATATTTTTTAAATTATTTTGTTTTTCAAAGTTCTTAGTTTGAAGGAACAACTTTGCTCAAGTAACACTATAACTCTCCCTGTTTTTGAGAGTATGAAAAATAACCAGATTTCCAGAAATGAGAAGTTATCTTTCAAGTCCTCGAATCGGATAAAGGTCAAGTGCAGGCGCGTCCTCAATCTCGAATCACAGTGGACATAGATCGTGAACGTGAGGTGCGTTTTGTGTGCAAAAGTGGCTTTGTTTGTGTATTATGTTTTGAGGTTTTAGTATAACTTCCATTAGCAGAAGGAACACAACAAACTGATAAAAGTTTTTTAAAATAAAGTCTTCATCTCGATCTTATCAGTTCGACACCAATAAACATTTGCCCTTGTTTAACTTTGTTATTGTGTAAATACATATTTGTGTTCTTCTTGATGATCCCGTTTGTAGATTAGAGAGAGTTATTCTCCGTTTTTAAGTATTCTGTGAACCTCCAGTTAGAGAGCCTAACTTATTACTTATTATTAAAATCGTTTCACTACGAATACCACACAAAAGAGGGAGTTTTTGTTTCTTTTAGAATTTTCTTGTAAAGCCACACAAGGATTATCTGAGCATAGCTGTCCCTAATTTTGGAGAGATAGGCCAGAGGGAAGGCAGCTAGTCAACAAAACCCGCCGCCAATTCTTCAGCATCTCTTATCTGAACGAATAGTGGTATTCGACCATTGCTCTTATAACACATCTATGGCCCCAAAATGTATAACAAATCTGTGACCCCAAAGTGTATAACACATCTATGGCCCCAAACTCTATAACACATCTGTGGCCCCAAAGTGTATAGCACATCTGTGGCCCCAAAGTGTGTAGCACATCTGTGGCCCCAAAGTGCATAACACATCTATGGCCCCAAAGTGTGTAGCACATCTATGGCACCAAAGTGTATAGCACATCTATGGCCCCAAAGTGTATAGTACATCTGTGGCAGTGGGAGTTTTTTATGCAACGAGATGTTAATCATGAACCTTGGAATAGATGGTCCAGGGACACTAACCATTAAGCTAAGCACAATCCATGAAGATTTGATGAAGACAGCCATGAAGCAATGCCATGTGTTATTAAAAACCTCTCCCTATCTTTAATCTATATTATCTGATGTTCTTTAGATATGTGACTATTAACAGATAAACTAAACTATCAAGATGAAATTAGTTGGGACATTCATGGTCCAATAGAATATTTTTTTACCAAGCATGTTGATTTATAGGCTTAATAAACAATCTGTAAATTTGGTAACAGCGCAGAATAATGTTGTTAAATTCAGAACAAAACTTCTTAGTACAAATAATGACATGTGAGTTTGTCCTGTAATAAAATGATAATCTTTATACAAGTGCCTAAAGGATTCCAAAAAAAGTGAAACACAAGATATAATTTACATATTGTTGCGTCAGCGAGTCACATGACTTTTCGACGAAACTTTAACGACACAAGTCTTTACTTAATAAAACTGGTTTATTCTTTCCGAATATAACTTTACGATACACTTAATTTCAATATTCGCGCTAAAACAAACACTATAACGAACGAACGTTAACTTCAACAATACCCTGTGACTGCAGTTCAATTACTCACTATCTACTCACACACATTACATTCTTCTCCCGTCACGTTGTCACCCTCTTTTATATCGAAGTTACGGAAAGTTAATTAACAAACGGAGACGTAACAATATATATTTATATATATGATAAAAACAATACTTCCCTTTTAGGCACCTCAGCTGTCAGATAAGATAGAACTAATAACTCCTTCTTTGGAGCACCAGTTTCCAGATGAAATATAATTAGTATCCCTGATATAGGACTGACAAATTTTCAATTAGGAACCTCAGCTTCCAGAAAATATTTTGTTTGTTGATTTTGCACAAAGCTACTCGAGGGCTATCTGTGCGAGTCGTCCCTAATTTTGAAGTGATAGATTAGAGGGAAGGTAGCCACTTAACCTTACGCACCACCAACTCTTATGATACTCCTGTTAAACTGAACTGTGGGATTTGACCATCACTTTTATAACACACTTACGGCCTCAGAGTGCTATTCTTTTATATATTTTTTGTGTCGGTAACTGAGCACGAACCAGAGAACTTTACATCCACAGTTCAGCACCAGAAAAGATAGGGCTAACAATTCTCCTATTGGGAACTTCGGCTTGCAAAAACAATTGGGCTAAGAACTCAGCTTCAAGTTTGGAGTCCCAGAAACTTAATGCTCTGGCACTTTGACTACAGCATCATGGACGTTTCATTGTTTCAATAGTTCACTACCGAAGTGAGTCACGAACCAAATGGACTCTGTACCAAAGGACCGTATGTGAAATATACATAATAGGTTGTCTATCGATGTCTGTGGTTCAGTCATCATCATCAGCCTTTGATGTACACCAAGATCGTACGCCATCTCTTGGAAATTCTAGTTTTTAAAAAGCTACTTCAACAATGCGCTGCTTAATAACTTTAATGTGCATTGCTCAGTGAAAAATACAAAGTTGAAGTTTTTGAGCTCATCTCAGCATAGACAGATCAGATGTAATTTTTTGTATATAATTCTCTCAATTTTTCTATACTTAAGGGTCAGGTGATTAGGGCGCTTGACTCGCAATCTGAGGGTCGCGGGTTCGAATCCCCGTCCCACCAAACATGCTCGCCCTTTCAGGCGTGGGGGCCTTATAATGTTACGATCAATCCCACTATTTGTTGGTAAAAATGTAGCTCAAGAATTGGCGGTGGGTGGTGATGACTAGCTGCCTTCCCTCTAGTCTTTCACTGCTAAATTTGGGACGGCTAGCGCACATAGCCCTCGTGTAGCTTTTGCAAAATTCAAAACAAACACAAACCTACACTTAAGTCGTTTTATATCCGTGAGATGACGTCATACCATTACGATAAAACAATTTTAATGGCAGTTTCCTAAGAAACGTGAAGCTCAACAAACACTCTAGAGAGCCGTTAATTTTTGTACAGGCCAGTTATTTTTTTTTGTGTGTGAAATGCTAACTAAGTATCATTGTGGCCAACAGGTGCTCTGGTATCACAGACACAGGAATTGGTTACATATCCACAATGACCAACCTCAACGCCCTCTACCTCAGATGGTGTCCTCGTGTGCATGACGCTGGTCTTCGACAGTTGTGTAGGTTGCGGAACCTTCTGATACTCTCGCTGGCAGGTAAAGTGAATCTATTCAATTACGAGTTACATAAGATTTTTCTACTTCTATCAGTTACTATTTAACAAGTTTTAAGTAGCCTTACTTTCATCATTGTTATTAAGCCTTTTCATATATTTCAATTACAGGTTGCCAGTTACTAACGGAAGAGGGATTTTCTTCACTCGTTCAGCTGTATCATCTAGAAGAATTAGAACTGACAAACTGTCCAGGAATATCACCAGAATTGTTGAAATACTTACACGATCAACTTCCTAAATGTTTGATAGTAGACTGAGATTGTTGGATCTAGTTACGCCCTCTAGCAAAATTTAGTGTTATACTAATGTTTTGAAGTACATTCTGGACATTTTTGTCTTGCATTGTGTTGAAGCTTAACAATAAGCAGTTGTGATTTGCATAAAATTTGTCTAAATCTTTTTGATGTTTTCTTTTCTGCTTAAAGTATAAAACAACTGACTAATGAAGGCACAGACAATTAGGCCTCACTGATTAGAGATTAATAATTTTTATATGTAACACCGAAATCCTGAACACTTTTGATGAATAGACCTCCTTCTGCTGTGGTGTTTTTTGTTAAATGAGAAACCAGAAAAATTTAAATATTTTTGGAATGTAGACCTTTCTTCTTCTGGGATGAGTTACTTGTTAGATAAGAAACCTGAAAATCCGAGCGCTTTCGTGAAGTAGACCTTCCTTCTCCAGGGGTGAATTGTTAATCAAGAACCCCCAAAACCCGAAAGTACTCTCGGAAAATAAACCTCAATTCTTAAGCAGAGAATTGAGAAAAAGAAGGCCTATCTTACGAAAGCTCACAGGGTTTCGATTTATTTATTGATCTTTGACTTCTCAGTGATATGAACGACAAGAATGTTTCTTATTTAAAAAAATTACTAAAATTTCAGGTTTTCCGACTTACTTTCAAAACAGCCTGAGGTCTGACAAACTTAAACCTAAATAATGACAGCAGCTTCTCCAACATGTCAGAAACAGCAGACTTGTAACAAGTTTGTTAAGACGCCACTGTTGATCTGAGCTAGGCCTAGGACCAAATATAGTTGTGATTGCTTTTGTTAATATAGTCTTCCTTCCAGCTCTGTGAGAAGAATAAAATTACAGAACAATAATATTTTAGACTTTTTACTGTTATAAAATATATCAAGTCGGTTGCGCCATCTGGGAGAAATTGACATTTTAATTTAATTTGACTCGAATGGTGTTTTTGTTTTTATTTCACATTTTGTTAACTTTATAAACTTGCGATATTAAGTTATTGCTGCCAGATAGAAAATGTATTTAAAATTTTATAAGTAAAGACATTTTTTATTTATCTTTTTACAGCTAATATCCGAAAGTTTGATGTTGCCTTCCTTAGAATTTAGACGATTTAGATTCAAGTGCAAAAGAAAAATTGAACAAAATATACACACTGATTTTGGGCCTTTAGTGAAACATATCTGCAGTTTTGGTTTGCTAAATGTATTAAGAAATGCAGGGCTGTTTTATTTTTTGAATGATCACTACGCACGTAGTGTCTGATCTCTAATTTACGTTGGTTCGTTTCCCCCTCCCCCCGAAAAATGGATTCTGCACATCCACTTGTGATTTTTTATTTCCTAAAGTACTAAATAACTCGCGAGTGTAACAGAAGCATTCATTTCACTCATTTTGTGGTATATGTTCATACTAAAACAAGAGTGAATCATCAATAGCCGCGGCACTTGACATTCTTTTAGGCAGGATTAGAGTAAATTAATCTATAAGACCTTTATTTTCCTTTTTTGTTAGCTATATTTTTGTGCGCCTGCAATATCAAGCGTGATGCGTGCGTATACCGGATTGAATTTTATTACTCATTAGGATCTCTATTTTAGGTAGGATTAAATTAATCTACGAGACTTTGGACATGGTCAAATGCATCAATCGAAAGGGTTTGACCTCCAGAGTCCAAAACTGTAATTAGATCTCAAATCATTCAAGAGATAACGGAGCTATGAGCTAAAAGGTTGTACTTAAAAATAAAAAAACTCAGAGCCGTTCTATGAGCCGCTATGCCGCGGCTGAAAACATTACGTAGGTGATTAATGTTATTTTCATAAACACTATATTGAATTAATGTCCCACTCGTTTGTTTGGAGAAAGGGGTAAGTTACACATTCATGGTGGATATCACAATTAAATGATTAAGAAGTATCTAATCGATATTTAACTTTTGAAGTCCAAAGGTAACATCTGGTATAAATCATAAGGTCTCAATATAATTTTCGGTACAAATTGAAAGGTCCCAATACAATTGTCGGTACAAAATATAAAGTCTTAGTATAAAACAGTGTAAATTATAAGGTCGAACACACTCGTTCCAGTGTCTCAACTTTCGCTTTAAAGATTTTCAGAATAATTCTATAAACTTAAAGGTTAGTTATTGACGTTGAAAAACATTATCCATCAACCCTCTGTTTATGTATTTTACTGAACAATATATTTCTCTCTGTATATAGCTATGACGCCCTTAAATTGTTGTGATTGGTTGTAACAATGTCTAGAGTACGTAATAAATATGAATATTTTTAACTTGATTGTTGTATCCTGTTGCTCATCGCAAAATAGCGATTCAAGTTTGAACTTCAGAACCACGAGACTCAGATGACAGTGTGCCAAATACTTTACAGTATTAACTGCACATAGGCATATTTATGACATGAGAAAATACTACACAGGATTTTCGATTTAACCGATAAATACAGGAAGACACTGAAAAAAATTACTCGATTCAAGCTAACTTCACCCCCCCCCCCATATCCAGTACAGTTATTCAAACAATGTCCCTTCTGCTATTTAGTATTGTTTCGTTCTGAGTACTTTAAATACACCCTAACTACTAAGGGGTAGTATACACCCTAACTACTGAGGGGTAGTAAACTTTAAACTAACGTGGAAGTAACTATTAGGCATATAATAAGTTATGTAATAGACATTAAACTAGACCCCGCACATAGAAGAATATGGGGGAAAATAATGTCATACAGTAAATAGAAAGCGAAAGCTCCAAAAAACAACATATTTCAGAAGCCTACATAAAATTCGAAAATATTTTAAAATAAACACCGAAAACACAGGAGCCCTGTACATGTACATATACTTCTTTTCAGCTATGCCTACTTTCAAATTATACTTTTTGTTAGAATTTAAAATTAACACGTATGTTAAGTTTAATAACAAAGTTTCTATGTGAATTAAACATATCATCAATTTACGACGCTAAAAATCTGGTTTTGATACCCGTGGTGGGCACTACTTAGGTAGCCTATTATGTAGCTTTGCGCTTAATAACAACCACACGATATATTAAATATATTTATTTATTTATTCATCGTTTTAGTCTAGTTTAGTTTATGTCAAAGTGACCTAAATAGAAAACATTCTAGCTGGGATTATGAAGAGCAGGAAAAAACGGAAATAGATCACAGGAAGTATCACGAGTTTTAAACATACCCCAGTTATCTGTGAGGCAATCAAAACCGAAACCTATTAAAGTTTAGAATACTAAGTCTCTGTAAACGAAGAAAAGTCTCCCGAGCTCAGAGCACTACAATGATAAACTCAAGTTTTAATTTATGAGAAGCTAGGTAATCTAGAAAACGAATCGAATGTTTTAACAGTCGATTCACCAATCACTTACATAAGTCAATGAATTTTAATTTTAAAGCTTTTTTGTTATTAATTTCCTTTGCCATGATTACAAAGAACTCAACAATAAACATTTACAAACGCAAAATTATTTCATGAAACCAGATTACATATATATTTTTATCGTTGAGAGATAACTTAACTTTCAAGTATTTTTTTAAATTTTTTCTCCATTTTCCTCATTATTTGCTTCCCCATCTATTGAGAGATAACTGAACTTCCAAGTATTTCTTTCTTAATTTTTTCTCCATCTATTGAGAGATAACCTCAACTTACAAGTATTTTTTTCTCCATCTATTTAGAGATAACTGAACTTCCAAGTATTTTTTTCTCCATCTATTTAGAGATAACAGAACTTCCAAGTATTTTTTCTCCGTCTATTGAGAGATAACTGAACTTCCAAGTATATTTTAAATTTTTTCTCCATCTATTGAGAGATAACTGAACTTCCAAGGATTTTTTCTTAATTTTTTTCCATCTATTGAGAGATAACTAAGGAAAAATACTTGAAAGTTCATTATTTGTTTCTCCATCTATTGAGAGATAACTGAACTTTCAAGTATTTTTTCTTATTATTTGTTTCTCCATCTATTGAGATAAATTAACTTCCAAGTATTTTTTCTTAATTTTTTCTCCATCTATTGACAGATAACGGAACTTCCAAGTATATGTTTATACACTGCATTATACATCAGCAAGCACTCTGTAGGAAAGACTTAGATATTTCTTGCGTACTGAAACCAGTCGTTTCTGCGGTGAACTTCATTCGGGGTCATGCACTTAATCACCTCCAGTTCCAGGCTTTTCTTGAAGAAATTGATTCTGAATTCTCCAGTTAAGCTGACCTATTTGATTACTTGAGGGTTAACTCAGTTTTACCTAAAATACCACACTGTCAGTATAATAACTAACGGCATATTAATTATAAGGAGTACTAGTTATCCACCCTGCAAATTGAAGGAATAACTAAATGATAAAGGGTTTAAAGTTTTAAGTCTCCTGGCCATTTTAAGTCAGCATATTTGTTTTTATTGTCTCTAAGAATGAATTTGACAAAAAGGTAACTTACCAAGTATTGCGCCCTGTTTATTAGAACATGCTGTTGATATTTAAGGATTAAAGAGATATCGCACCTATAACATGCACAAATCTATTAACAATACAGATGTGTTAATACAACTGTTCTGAACTGTTCAGTTAACTACAATTTTAACTAATTTTAGTAACATCCCTTTTTTTTAACTGTTTAGTTTTATTCAAGTTTTTAAATCATTTTAAATGATACAACATACATATGTACACACATATTCATTAATACTAGTTATATTACTAGATCATAAAAAGATTTGACAATATTAGACATTTTCGAAACGAGGTATTTACTAAAATATTTTTAACGTAGTATAATCACACAGTGTCATGTCAAAAGATGTTTTTAATGGAATGATAGCCTAAAAACAAATAGTTTTCATAAATAATAGAAAAAGATCAATATTCTTAAAAATATTTTGTGATGTGTATTCAGATTTTTTAGCAACCTCAAAACCATCAACTTTAAATTGATCAGCTACAAATCAGGTTTCTTTAATTTCTGTTTTGTTAACTATGTAGACAATGTAAGCTTCAAAGTCAATTTATCAGATCGATACTTCTTTATCTTATAGTAATAAATAAAATCAAATACGGATGTTTTTATAAAACATTACCTGCTAAGAAAATTAATTAGGCTATTAAATTATTTATGTACATAATTCATATTATATTCTCTACTATTATATAATGAATTCATCAAACAAGTTTTTAAGTTACAGAGAAGTTTGTTGAACACTTAATAACGGACATTCTGAAATCTTGATAAAAGAGTTAGCACAATGGATCATATATAAAGTGTAATAAACTTAAAATAAGACCCAAAACTCGAGCACTTTGTTCTCCTGAAGAAGAATAGTCAACTATTCGAAAGCGCTCAAGTTTTGGTTTTATTTTAAGAAATTCTGTAATTCTTTTTAGAAAATCACATTTTATAAATAAGAAGAAACAAAGAAAGCCATTAATTGATCATTAGAAATCCTTGTTTTAACTAAGTTACAAAAAATTCAAAGCTAAAGTATCTATTACATTAGAATGATTCAAAAAATAGAACATTTCTGATCACTAAGCTGCCTGAAACACCCGAATTAAAATGTTTGTATAAATGTACACACACACACACACACAGCGACAGCTATTAAAGTTGTTTGTATAAACTCATTATGTAAGAAAACAAATACCAATCTATTCCACAAACATGATATACCTTGAAGTTATGTCACAAACATATTCTCATGTCTAACACAAGTTTTCAACAGCACAAAGTCAGTAGCTATAAATAAATGAAATTATTTTTAAGGCATTTATAATTTAATGATAGCAGCAAACATGCTTTGTTTGAAAACTGGTATGGCCTACAAGTGAAATACATCAATTAAATTCCTGTGAAAAACTATATAATTTGTGACTACATTGAAAGTGCTCCCTATTAAAACTTAAAAGTGCTCTCAGAAGAACTTTGCAATTTTAGTTAATAAAGGACTATAATTTCTTAACACACTGAAATATACAGAAGAATACACCCTGAACAAGGTTTAATAAAATTAAATACATATTTAACACACTTTTTATGTAATTTCATAATGTCGATGTAGATATTGGTACACACTTTCACTTCAACAGCACTTTCTTGCTGTCTTTGAGTATTTTCTTTCTTTTTTAGTAAGAAGAAAAAAATGTGTTTACAAATTCTATTCCATATTTCTTTATCTTCAGCATATTCTGAATAACTAAAGATAAAGCATCTTAAGCTAAACATCTAGTGAAACAATGACTCATTGAATACATACCCAACTCTCACACATACATACACACAAAGAAATGACACATTGTAGGAAGAATTATAGTGAAAAAAATCGCCTTTTACCAAAGCATTCTGTAGATTTAAACCATTATGTAATACCTTCTTCTGGAAATGTTACTAAAATTCTACAATAATAATTACAATTAATAATAAATAGTCTTAACTATGAGTAACAGGTAAACTACAAAAAGGTTCTATGACCATTCTTTCCAAGGTCATAAGATGGGTACCCTAACTGCTAGCGGTGATTTCACCCTCTAACCCAAGAACACCTGACATGGGTCTGCTTAGTGAAATTGTCAAATGTAAAACTTCATGTACTTCATGTCTATCATGTTTGGCCAATGTAGTTATTACTATTTAATAAATTAAACACTATGTATTAACTCTAGCTAATAATATAAATAACTAAAACACATACTGAATTATTTACATTTAATACTGTGATGCCAGCCAAAAACAATAATAGGCAGTTGGTTACAAACATTCAGTTTTATTGATAAGCAAAATATCTGTTAATTTTGATAAAAAGTTTGAAATTAATTTACATAATGCAGAAAACAAAGTAATATAGACAGTTGCAACTGCTCTCAAAGAATTATTTAAAGAACAGTAAAAATTAAGTTTTTTTGTTTGTTCAGGTGTTGCATTTCACACAAAGCCACTCAAGGTCTAGTTGTCCCTAATTTTGAAATGACAGAATACAAGGAAGGCATCTAGTCAGTGTTAATCTCTGTAAACTCTTGTTTTACCAACAAATAGTGTTCGTTAGTGACGGGATTTGAACCTGCATCCAACAGAGTGCAAGTCGAGTGGCCACCAGGCTTAACCACATTTTTTAAAGTAACTACTTATGTTTTTACACCAATTAAAAGGTACCAATAATAACAAGTTATGTCTTAAAAACTAATCTTGGCTATAAACAACTTTAAAAGCTATTACTCAAATATTTTGCAAAAACTTAACTCTCAGTTTCAAAAGAAGAAAGATTCAGTAACACCTTTAATAGTTACATATACAAAAAATTATCATCTTATGACTTTATATATTTAATTGTCAAATATATTCACAAAAGTTTGTTTGTTTGTAGTTATGCACGAAGCTACACAATGGGCTATCTGTGCTCTGCCCACCACGGGTATCGAAACCCCATTTCTAGCGTTGTAATTTTGCACTGGGGGGCATTCACAAAAGTACTGGCAATATCATAAACCATATTAATAATAACATATGTTTTATAGAGATTTTTAAGACAGAAAGTGGTTCTTAGTAATGCTCCATTGTTTTACCATACATTTGTAACTCATCAGCACAGTTGTTTAAGGTAATGGATGGTAAAGGAGTTAATTCTGCTACTTGGAACCAAAATATGACTACCAATGACAAAATGAACAGACAGGAGTAGTTTATGTTCTTATTGGTTGCCTTTTAACTATATTTGACATTCAGGTAACACCTGATGGAATAACTCGAAATACAGAGCAAATTAATATTTTAAAAGCAAGTCAAACATCAAAACACATTGGCTATAACTGCAGCTATACATGTTGTGTATGGTATATATATATATATATATATATACATATATATAAAGACAAAAGTATAATCTTGATGGTAGAC
>NW_013667823.1:44750-50427 GCF_000517525.1 Limulus polyphemus | reverse complement strand
TTGAACTTCCAAGTATTTTTTCTTAGTTTTTTCTCCATCTATTGAGAGCTACTTGAACTTCCAAGTATTGTTTCTTAGTTTTTCCTAACATAGATACCACAGCTGAAGGTAAACATAATCTAATTTTGGATTAATTTGGAGGCCAGCGAAGCTGGAACGGGTCCTCCAGGACGGGACAAGTACCCCGGAGCACTGGACCTACGTTTAGGGAGATTCCCAGAACCCAACGCTTTCCAACTCCACCCCGGGTTACTGTATGTGTATACAATCATAACCCCATGCCGGGGTCAGAGGATTAATGGGGAGGACATCATATGGATCCCAGGCCATGATATATGATACCACGCATACACATACAGCTCCAGGCTCGGCCCCACTGAAGATTTGAAAGAAGGAAGGCCGCTATATATTGTATTGATTTGATGATTAAGAAACTGGTGTTATTAAACTGAGACATCAATAATCTGTATACAGATCGTTCACTTACAAAGATACTTCGGGTGCTTGATACATTAAATATTAATTTAATTAATTCTTTATTTATTTACTTATTTTTAACGAAATTGATTTGTCAGATATCATTGTTGTGAAGTGAAAAGTCCAAACTGTCGTAGTTAACACAAAAAAAAACATTATGTGCTGCCATATAGCGACGGAAAGTGGAACTATTATGAAATATAGAAATAATTCTCCTGAGTAGTGGTATTCTTTTTGTTATTTTCTCGCAAAAAACGCGAGTAATAGGAGAAGATAATAACATTGCTCTTATATACAAATTGGATGAGCAATTTTTTCACATCTTGCCTATCTGTCAGGAAAAGTAATTTTCATCTTAACAGTAAAAATACTTTTGTGCATCAGAAAATTTCGAACTTTCATATGCAAAATTTTTATAATGTCTAAATAGTTACCAAACGTTTCCTAAGAGAAAACTTTCTATTTTATCTATTGTCTTCAGTAATCAATTTCTGTTCGGGCCCGGAAAATTTGAACGATCTCGCAACCACCATAACAAATTATGAAATAAACATAAATTATGCATCTTTCATTCTGGAATGAACTCAAAGAGATTTAAATTGATAGTTATTGGACGAGTATCAGGACGTGTTTGTTGTGCAAATATAAGGTAGTGACAGTGCTTACGTCTATTGTGTTTTAAGTAAAGGTTTTTAATAATAGTTCAGTACAATCTCCATCTATTGAGAGATAACTGAACTTCCAAGTATTTTTCTTAATTTGTTTCTCCATCTATTGAAAGATAACTTAACTTGTTTTGATATATAACTTATTCTGCCTGTTTTGATATATAAACTTATTCTGCCTGTTTTGATATATAAACTTATTCTGCCTGTTTTGATATATAAACTTATTCTGCTTGTTTTGATATATAAACTTATTCTGCGTGTTTTGATATAAAACTTATTCTGCCTGTTTTGATATATAAATTTATTCTGCTTGTTTTGATATATAAACTTATTCTGCCTGTTTTGATATATAAACTTTTTCTGTCTGTTTTGATATATAAACTTATTCTGCCTGTTTTGATATATAACTTCAGAATTTATCAAAGGATTGGAGACAGTGAATGAATGATTGTGTAACTACTTCTGTTGTTTCATTATGGAGGTTTTCCTACTACAATGAAAGTTAACAATATGTTCTTTTTGAATACGTTGTATATGATGAATATTGAACGTTAGGCTTATAATTTGTGGTGTAGCGAAATTGTCAAAAGCTCTTTGAGAGATTTTGAATTGTACAGATGTATGTGATCCTTTATATACGTGTTTTGTAAGTGCAGGAAGAAATAAGGGTAAAGATACTGAAATACCAGACCTACAAACTGCCAACGTCATCTGCTCACTCTTCGGTATCGTTCGGACCTGTAGCTTCTGGAGGCGTGTCTCATACAACAAGTGGAAAACCTTTGCTAAGGCGGCCTGGTCCTATGCCAGGGTTTAATCCAGGAAGACCTGTTCCTGCAGGGTCAAGTATCCCAGTGATGAGCCCTTCACTAGGTAAGAGACATTGTTTCATAATAGTTGTGATAAATACTGGCTCTAACATATTTACATTCGTAGAGTTTATTTTACTCTGTTTTAACATGTCCCTAACATATATACATTCGTAGAGTTTGTTTTACTCTATTTTAACATGTCCCTAACATATTTACATTCGTAGAGTTTGTTTTACTCCATTTTAACATGTCCCTAATATATTTACATTCGTAGATTTTGTTTTACTCTATTTTAACATGTCCCTAACATATTTACATTCGTAGAGTTTGTTTTACACTATTTTAACATGTCCCTAACATATTTACATTCGTAGAGTTTGTTTTACTCTATTTTAACATGTCCCTAACATATTTACATTCGTAGAGTTTGTTTTACTCTATTTTAACATGTCCCTAACATATTTACATTCGTAGAGTTTGTTTTACTCTATTTTAACATGTCCCTAACATATTTACATTCGTAGAGTTTGTTTTACTCTATTTTAACATGTTTACAATCAATTCACTACCAGAAGTAAGAAGTTGTAGAGTTTTCACTTGGTTAAACTAAAATCTCCAACATTTGTAGTGAGAGAGTGCTTGTTCATTACTAAGTCGTAGTAGTTGTTTTCAAGCAAACAACAACATGAATAGCCATTCATCAACAAATGTAATTATAATGAGAAAGAACTTAAGCAGTATGTGCGAGCAGCTGAAAGTACTGTATCGCTATCATATGACACTGACTCTAGACTAATGGTGCTTGTGAATTATTGGTGTGAAGTTGTTAAAGTTGACAAGGTTACTCTAGTCGTCACATCAGTAAGTTCCCGAGAGGTCAAAATCTACATCTTTCCAGAGAATTATGCCACCTTTGTTGCCATGGGAGTCTTCCATTTCCAGGTCCTAGCCCTAATCCTTTTCGACATCCAGAATCTCCATGGGACGACTACCGGGCCTTTTCTGATAACACTAGTTTTGTAATATTAACCGACACCTTGGCTGAATCCGGTTCACTTCTCAGATTCTTGATACTTCTCCAGCGGTGTGAAGTTTGTGAAAAACTTGTTTGTTTTTCATTTGTTTCTCATGTCGTGATAAAAACAAACAAAATAAACGTGTACCTTGAAAACATCAGTATTTGGAATGTTGCAGGTTTAAATGGTAAAGAAGTCTGCTATATTGAATTTCGAGGGTTATATCAAAAACAGAAGTTGATTCTAGAGTAAAAGATGTTTATAGTTAGATTTCAGGGTCAGAAAATTGACTTTATTAGGTTTTTCAAAGTAAAATGTAAAGTCATAAAAGTAATTACAACAAACACACTCATATATGTATAATATTAATTGTCTTTTAAATCCTTCTTACAATAGGTTTTGTTGACTTTCATATTGGTCATTTTAGTCCTTCTAACACTAGATTTTGTTGACTTTGATAACTTTTTCGGTCCTTTTAAAGACAATTATATATATATATATATATGTGTGTGTGTAATAGAGACGGCTGACTTGGGTATTAAAAACTTTTACTTAAAACATAAAACAAGGAATTCAAAATGTTGTTACATGTTTTGTGTTTAAAATGTAAGTTTATAATACTCATATCAGCCGTCTCTACTGTATTAATATTCTCGTCAAGTGGATTCCTCATCATCAAGAAACACACTTATACTTTATTTTGGTCAAATAAATAAATCAAATGAGAAAAATAAGGTCTTTTCAAAGTATTTGAGAGAATGTGTTTAGATCATTAAGTCCAGGGTGGTTTCACTGTAAAAGTTAGTTCTTAATTTTACTTTGATATTTTTTTTCTTCCACTTAATGCAGAATGGAAAACATTCACTCTTAAAAATCGTTAGGAACTTCTTGGAACTTAGATCCTGAATGATATTAGCTTGTTTTGTTTTCTTCGCTTAAATGGTAAGTATTTTGTAAAATGGAAAGAACCATACGAGTTTGTGAAGTTAGAAGTAAAAACTGGACCTCTTCTCATGACTATGTGTTCAGAAAAACTTTGAAGGTCTTTCTTTAAGCAGTCGTTTCAAGTGCTTTGAAATTCACTGAATTGTTTAAATATATTTTTTTTGTTATTCATCAGTTATTTCTGTGATAATTTTAAGGATTTTCTTTGTTTTATGAAAACCTCAGCATTATTATTTTCAAGATTTAGGGTCATTGAAGTCAGTATGGACATTTTGTTTGATTGAATGTTGGAATTTTGGTCTTTCAAATCATTTGTAATAAAGTGATCATTAACATTTATTAGAAGTTCTGTGTCAACCTGTTTTAATACTGTTAACACACGTTCCATGCGTTAACAAAAAAACAACAACATGCAAATGTCAAGTTTTGTAACTGTGTCATTTTAAGTTAGGCATCATTGAAATGAAATTTGGGGGTTACTAACCCTAAACATGGCCAGGTGGTTAGGGAGCTTGACTTGTAATCTGAGGGTCGCAGGTTAGAATCCCCGTCCCACCAAACATGCTTGCCATTTCAGCCGTGAGAGCATTATAATGTGATGGTCAATCCCACTATTCGTTGGTAAAAGAGTAGCCCAAGAGTTGGCAGTGGGTGGTGATGACTAGCTGCCTTCCCTCTAGTTTTTCACTGCTAAAATAGGAACTGCTGGTGCAGATAGCCCTCACGTAGCTTTGCATGAAATTCGAAACAAACCAAACTAACCCTAAAATTAACACGTGGTAAAATAGCTTAGAAAAAGGAGGTAAATACATAAAAACCTTTTCTGAACTGAAGGTTTTTTTTTTAATTTCGTTTGTTTTCTTCTTTCATCAATAGAAAATAAAGCTGTAATTTTGTTTTTAGTCATGGTCAGCAGTTAATTACTTTTATGAAGTTAAGAACTGATGTAATTATATATACATGACAGTGTAGTTTTGACGTCTTTATCGTGGGATATCTTGCAAAATCAATAGTGGGCTTTGTGTCATGGTTAAATTCTGAAATTCTTACCTAGAATAGTCGATATGTGGCTTTTGAATTAAAGTGTTACGTCTCCGTTTGTTAATTAATTTTCCGTAAATTCGTTCCGACGAAACTTTAGCGACACAAGTCCTTTCTTAAATAAAACTGGTTTATTCTTTCTGAATATAACTTTACGATACATTTAATTTCAACAGTCGCTCTGTAACAACGCTATAATTCTCAACAAACTTCTCACGTGCTTAACAATATCCTCTCTGACTGCACTTCAATTACGCATTACACTGTTGTCCCGTCGCGTTGTGAACGTCTTATATATACAAGACTAATTCATATCTAGTAAATGCTCGGGCATTCTTGAAGGAACTGGATATTTCTAGAAACAGGTGGCGTGATACTAGTCACGTGACCTCCCTGACGCAACAAAAGCATAATTGATGAGTTTTTTTCTTCGCCTCAAAGCAACTTATAAGTTCACATTATTTCACAAGCATCAGTTTGTGTTTACATGCATTTTGAATGATGCTGTTTGAATCTAAGTTTCATAAAGTTCAACTTTCCAGGTGGTTCTCTATTCTTTTCTTTAATTTTTATTACATTTTGTTTGCATTTGAGGAATGATTAGTACTGATGATTGTTCTAAACTGTCTAAAAAAATATTATTTATTCGTCGTTATGGCAACAAGAGGTTGTGTTATATTTGTGGTAAATTTATTGTATAAAGAAGCAATGACCAAGT
>NW_013667823.1:38315-43828 GCF_000517525.1 Limulus polyphemus | reverse complement strand
TAAATAAACTTGGTCATCTAATAATATACTGCATTGATGGTCTAACAACTGTTTTTATAATAACTTGGTCATCTAATAATATACTGCATTGATGGTCTAACAACTGATTTTTATAAATAAACTTGGTCATCTAATAATATACTGCATTGATGGTCTAACAACTGTTTTTATATATAAACTTGGTCATCTAATAATATACTGCATTGACGGTCTAACAACTAATTTTTATAAATAAACTTTTGAGAGAAAGCGAACAAATTTGTTCTCTGTTTGGTACTGGAAAATGACCGCACTAATGGGTGTTTGTTAACAAAAATACAAACAAACTGAAGAAAAGGGAAGAACATTGATGTCAAACGAATATGCATCCTTCTTCTTTTATGTATTGCGTTACGACATTTTGTGAAAAATCTGTACGTGATGGAGAAAAATGATATCATTTTCGGATTCAGCGTACAGGAATTACTGTAGAACATGTAAAAATTTCAAGACTATAAAACCATCGCATGCCTGTGTAATTATTCGACGAGTTTCTGGCATGTTCTTTTATACGATCGCCTACATGGCGATTACTACTCCCAAAATACATCAGTTGACTTTTGACACATCTATAATGTTTGTTTGTAGTTAAGCACAAAGCTACACAATGGGCTATCTGTGCTATGCCCACAACGGGTATCGAAACCCAGTTCTTAGCGTTATGAGCATTCAGACTTACCGCTGTGCCACTGAAGGGGGGGGAAGTACATTTAAAATAATAAACGGGTGGTGTTTGTAACATCGGTCCACAGCCTTTAATATTAAACAGGTTCTACAATATAAGTTAAGATTCAAATTATTGTTTTAAACTGAGGATAATAAGTCTTTAAATTTTCCCTCAAAATTGAATGTTTCAACGTGTGGGAAAACAATAGTTAGTGATAATACATGGGTTATTTTCTCCCCCCCCCCCTACCCCCGAATAATAATATTCAAATTTGTTGACAGTTTATAGCGGGTAGTTGAATATTAGAATAAGTACAACGTTTTGATAATAATAAAAAAATTTTCTTTGTAGTAAACAAATTAATAATTTGATCTAACTAAGAGTTTTTTCTTCCCGATTTGTACAAAATCGTTACGTGATAGAAAAAAAAGAATATTATTTTCGAAATCTGCGTAGCTGAATTATGGAAAATCCGTTATTAAAACCAGAACAACTTTTATGAAGTTTAGATTTGCAGGCCTGTGTAATGGATGCCTAAAAGTTCGTATAATGCAATGTAGATATACATGTATATGTTATTATGTAATCATGAAAACGAAACATTATTTTTAAAAACAACTTACTGCGATGACTTTACCTCGGTACAGGTTCAGATGTGCAAAAGTCTCACTTTAATAATTATCTACATGTATTAAGTAAATAAAATGAAGTATTAGATTATAAGCATTTATGTAACTTACTTCCCCTTATGATAACTAAGTCTGTCAGAGGTCTGTCAGTATTCCGAAAAATAATTAAATATTGTTGTTGTTTTCTTGCGAATTATAAGAAGATAAAATATTATAAGATTTGATTAAATTTAAAAACTTAATTTTGAGAATCAAGCAAGATATACGGTAAACCTAATGGCAATATGCTGTTTTTTTAGTTGTACATATTTATAGATGTATGGTGGAAATTTTTATTTCAATGCGAATTTTATACGTATCGACTATGAACATTTTTTACTTAATTCGTACGTCCATTCTTGTAAATTTACAAATTCAAGCTATTAAACAAGTACCATACTCGGTCATAGTCTTAGCAACAGCAAGGAAAGTGAGACTGGCGCCTGTATGATTTCTTGTTCGAAAACACTTATCTTCATAAATATCAAAATTTGTTATTACAAAAAGTAAAATTATGAATATATTTAGAGAGTGAGAGAGGACTTACGGTAAACGGATATCAATCGTTTTCCTGATTAATAGCCTGTACGATTACGTTAGTCTAATTATTAATCATTAACAATAATAAATTGAGATCGTATAAGTTACTAACCATGACAACGAGACACTGTTTTATTTGAAATTGTTTATATAAACCACATAAGTTTACAATTCTAGATGGCGCTGTACGTTGTCAAGTATGTTTTCAAGTTTTTTTTCATGTAAAAAAAACAAAAATGTTGCTGGCCAGATGAATAGCGCTGTAAATAAATCTTGACTTTTATATACTATTTGAACGTCATTGATTTTATTTGGTGCCATAAAAAAAAGCCAAGAAGGAAAAGTGACCAATGTGTAGAAACATTACTTTTTAGGCCTAAATTTAAGTTATAGCTTATTTATTTTAAGCCTAATTTTAGGTGGCGCTAAAGAACATTTATAATATTGTAATTAGGTAGAGATCAAATAGATTCAATTGTCTATTAGTGTTACAAGATTCTTCAGGGAAATTTTTCGTAATGTCTGTTGAAGAAGGATTTGTTTCTAAGAGACAAGCAAGAAAGTCTGCAGATCTGAAAAGAATTAGGATGAAGGAAGAACAAACTGTGAAACTTAAAAGGGTCAGTAATTGTTACTTTGGACATAGTATATGATAGAAGGTTTTCTGGAAATGTAGTCTAGGTGTAAAGTTAAACATATATAATTAACGTTTGAAAAGTTTATGTTCGTCCATTTGCTGGTGGAAAAGTCAGACGATTTTAAAAGATACTGAAGATACAATTCAAAGAAAAACTTGTGGGAGACTAATGTTCTTATCAATTTATTACGATACTTTTATTATTATTATTATTATTAGATCAGATTAAAACTGTTTTCACAGAATAGAATATTTTTGGACGTTTATTACTAAAATAACAAGACAACATATTAGAGCCCAAATTTTAGAACCAGTTACAATTACCAATACCAATTGGGTTTAAATAATGTAATCAGTACATTCTAGTTCTAAGCTCACTTGTAGTAGTACTACTACTACTACTACTGTATTTATACATGTAGCCATGTTGTATTTTTAGGGAAATACACACCAAAAGTCCTGTAGTTGATGTTTGTTTCTTGTTTTGTAAAAGTAGCATTGATGATAAATAATTTAATTTTGTTTCTTTGTAGGTGAGGGCCATCCTGAAAAAGGCTGGATGTGACAGAACAGAAGATGAAACCAAAGTGCTCAATCAGTTTCAGGACGTAGTAGAGGTAGTAGAACAACAGATGATAAAGCACAAATCTTTGAAGGACAGGTTGAAAGAGGTAAGTTTTTTACTCAGAAACATTTTTTGCAATAATACTGAGTCTTTACATATTTTAAAACCGTCTATGTGGTTCACCTCTGTCACCTTTATCCATTGGACGATGAATTATCACAGAAAGTCTCAGTTAAAGACTTGTTTTGTTGCTGAATCTGATTTTGTGAACATTCACAAAACATATGAATGACAGAATACTCCTTACAAATAGTCTAATTTTCACGATGAAAAATGAAAGGTGAGTTTAATCTAATTTTAATTTTATTTTGCATTATTATTGTTTTATTATTAAAATTAAAACATTTAGATAAGCAGTTATAACATTTGAACTTGTATAAAGAATGAATACACGTAGTCCAACAGTAGTATGCTTATCAGGTTTCTTATTACCAAGTGAATTTTTTGTTGTTTTTACTTTTACAAAAAATATTAGTAAAATAACTGTAAAGGGTTATTCTTATGCCATTACATTTGGCATTTCTAAATCACCAAATAATTCTTCAAAGTTCAAGTTTTTATCATGTTGACTAAGACTTACTTTAAAAATATTAATTTTTTATTGCAGCTTGTTTTCAAAAATCCAGGCCTCTTGCAACATGTTTTAAATGTTGGTACCTAGAATGTTTGACAGGATAACCACCAGTCTGACAGATAACTACTATTTTAACTTATTTACATGATATTATGAAAGTTGTTTGTTATGATCTTTATCTGGTTGCTTTTTTAGTTATTACAGTAATATATATATATATTGGAATATTAATATTTTCTTTTACAGATAGAAGATCCCCCTGATGTGTTAAGAGCAAAATGTGTTGAACTAGCAGAAACAATTAGACATGCTGACTTTCTTGTAACATACACAGGTGCTGGTATTAGCACAGTAAGTAGGTGTTAACTTTCTGTATAAAGGCTTTTGACTGACCATTTAATGACCATGCAACCATTCATATTACAACCTTTAATGTAATAATTGTATCTTCACAAAAAATGTTAAGCTTTTAACAAACATTACACAAAAAAATCAGATTTTGTAATTAAGTATTTTTACTAAAGATTTGTCTGCAACTTTATGGAGTCAGAGATTCTGACTAGTCCGAGTGTTTTCATGTTAAGATCAGAAATACATTTTGAAGTTTTCATATTTCATTTGCATAACGTCTACAACTTCTTGAATGAATACCAAAATTTGTTTTTTCACTAAAACTTTATATTTTATGTTGTTTTCTTTTTACTGTAAACTTGTATACAGGTTTGGTCTATTTAGCCAACCTTGTAACCACCACAAAGAAAGTATGAAATAAATCTAAGTTACCTTTTTTTTTTTTTTTTAGTAATGACTGCATATTGTAAGAGGTGCTTTATTTCTTCTTACAGCCAAAGCTAATACAAATCAAGTCTCCTGGTTATTTAAATTTATTGCTGCTTAGATTAGCACCAAAGCGAATTATCACAGCAAGAAAGTTTTATGTAAACAAAGCATTGAGTTATTAGTGCTCTTGGTGATATTGCAGTAAGCTGTATGGCCGAAACATGCTCCTGCTATTAAATAATGTTTTTATTCAATTTTTCTCGTCTAACTTAGAATGTGTCTCATTTTTAAATTTAAATTACTTTTATATCAATAGACAGAAAATATGATTAAAAATAACTTTTGTTTAAAAAAATGTAGTTTAATATTATACTAGCCAAACCAATGATAGTTTGGTCAGCATAATACTATTTGCTCTTCAAAGTTACAATGAAAGTTAACCCAATTTTTTTTAGTAGGGGTGTTATTAGTATTTACTTAATTTGTATTTATTTGCAGCTTAGAACACAAAATATTAAAATGTGATAAATAGCAATGTCTCGAAAGTATTATGGCCTTCTAACTAAGCTATATGCATGAAAATATTTTACAAACCTTGTTCATAGCAAACTATGAAATTAACACATTAATTAACTGAAAACCAGTCAGGAAAATGAGATAATTGTATAAGGAAAGCATTAACCTTCTCTATCTTTTTGCTACCCCCAATCCTAGCTGGCGTAGAGTACGTGGGGGGTCAGGCACCGACCTGGAGTCGTCAGATGAAAGGGCCTACAAGTAGATTAGCTTCAGTTGGCAGGGTTAGACTCCCTGGATGGGGGCCGCGCGACGCCGCAGACCAATAGCTGTTAACGCTGCAGGATATGGCGAGAAACCGGGCTCGGTGGCGGTCGTGCTGTAGGCATCTTATTGGTTTGTCTGCCAAGTCCACTGGCGAGCGAGGCGTGTTATGATGCGTGGCAGTGAAAGCCGCAAGGAAGCTG
>NW_013667823.1:32224-37303 GCF_000517525.1 Limulus polyphemus | reverse complement strand
ATACAGCATGTATTAGAAAAGGAATGGTCCGAGAGCATCAGTTTATGACGTATAACTCATTAAAGTAAATCACGAGAAGTAGATATTATACATTAACTTGGGGATATCTAACAGGGAAGCCATCAGAAAATATTGTAGGAAATACTAAAATGTGCAATCCCGAATAAAAAAAAAAGTGTCGTGTAATACATCAAAGTGAAGATTGAGAATTTATTTAAATATCACCTTTTGAAATTAAAACTTTATTATAATAATATTGGAATTATAAACTACGTTTTGATGCCAAGTTTACTGACACACATTGATAATTAAGTGGGGTTATTAAATTTTGAATTTAACTGTAAAAAAAAAAGGACATGACGTGCATCTTGGCCTACCGTATCTAGAGGGTTAATAACTTTTAAAGTATCTGCACGTCATACACGTGACAGAATATTTGAAAATAACCATATTTCTACTGGTCTGATGTTTAGAAGTAACTTTGATAAAACTAACCACTGCTACAGTTTTAGGATTTATCTCAGAAATGTCAAGATTATTTGAAAGAAACCTTATGGTTATGTGTAGATTAGCTATATATTTCTGTGAAATAAAACATTGAATTGTGCTAGACTAAGTATATAAGGTACTAATCAAGTTAAATTAATTAGCTAAGTATTTGAGAGTTATTTCTTACGATGGGTTGTTTTTCACTTAACTATGGAAACTTAAACACTTTTTACCTTGTACAGGTTTCTCGTTACAATTTCATAATGTTTTTGAATAGTGTTTTGGGTTGCAAAGTCTACAGGTGTAGTGATTAGTTTTAACCAGTTTTTGTTCTTTTCGCCAGGCGGCCAAAATTCCAGACTATAGAGGGCCTGAAGGAGTGTGGACACTGCTTCAAAAAGGCCAAGATGTTAAGTATGTGAAAGTTTATCGTAAAACACTAGCTTTGGGTAAAAAAGTAACTTAGACAAAAATTTGTGACTGTTTCTCTGTTCCTAACTCTTGGATCATAAGGTCCAAACTGTATATGTGCCACATGGATAACAGGCTATATACGCTAGTGTATACAGAGAGTCTGTTATTGTTTTTTTATATTGTGAAAACAGACATTGAGTAACAAATAAACTTTCATTTGTTTTTTTAAAACAACATGCATTATGTTCTACAAGTAAATACAATTGGTTGAATTTTAATGTTCATAAGAATTAAAATATAAAACCGTGACAACTTTAGTTGCAGCTGTGGCCATTTTTATCATATTTAAATGAAAAAAATCAAAAGAATGGCATTTGTTTCGTGGCTTGACGCCATGATTTTATTTTTCCTATTGAAATTTTCAATAAACATTTCCTTCAGAAGTTTACGATTAATGCACCGTATAAGTCAAAAATAAAGGCGTAACAGATTGTTTGGTCATTTCTTTCAGAATTAAAGTAAGTGTCAGTAATAGAATGATGAATGAATTTTTGATTCAAGAATGAAGGGTACGAGAGGAGCCTTATAATGTTATCTTGAATGATTTCTTTTATGGATTAACATATATAATTAATTTGAAATCAAAATCTTTTAAGGTCACATTCAGCCTGAAATATTTAAATAGGAGTGAATTTAAGTTCTGTAACTATAACAGTTTGTTGGTGTTACGATTTATTGTTTGTTCTCTACAGTTTTTTGGGTTCATAGTGTTGTGTTTTTTTTTTGTGTGTGTGTAGAGTTTTGGACATCGCCACTGCAGAACCTACGTATACTCACATGAGTGTAAGCGAACTTTATCGACGTGGGTTCATTGCTCACGTTGTCTCTCAAAACTGTGACGGTCTTCACTTGCGCAGTGGTCTTCCTCGAGGTGCCTTATCTGAAGTTCATGGAAATATGTACATTGAGGTATGTGATATAGTGTGTGCCACAAGTATGTTTTTTTTCAGCAATATCCATTGCATACAGTCATTTTCTATTCAACAGTTAGCTTCCACTCCTGGTATTTGTAAATTTTCTGCTTTAGTTTACAACCTTAAGATTCTGATTCTAACTTAGTTCTTCGTGGATCAGTTATTGATCTTGTTCTACCTGGATCAGTTATTGATCTTGTTCTACCTGGATCAGTTATTGATCTAGTTCAACGTGGATCAGTTATTGATCTAGTTTAAAGTGGATCAGTTATTGATCTAGTTTAAAGTGGATCAGTTATTGATCTAGTTCTACGTGGATCAGTTATTGATCTAGTTCTTCATGGATCATTTCCCTGATGTCTTGATGAAACCTTTCCTCCTTGTTCTTCGCCGACGGCACCGAGATTTTCAGGGAATATGTGAGTGTAAGAAATGAGCTTTCAAGCTCATATTACAACCCAACTCTTTGAATTTATCGATAAATTTATTGTATAAAGAAGCAATGACCAAGTAGAGTCACCCTGATACCAGGATCGAAAAACACTGAACGTGAAAGTTTGGTTAACACAAAGAAAGCCCCATTACCTCCACTTCACATAAACCTGGGCTTGATGAAACAGTTTGTAAAGGCCTTCGACAAAGATGGCGACTGTTTCAAGTATCTATTTGGGCAATTCCCAGCTCTTTTACAAGCGAAACTTAAAGAAGGGATTTTTGTTGGGCCTCAGATTAGGAAATTGACTTTGGATGAACAATTCGAAAGGGTAGAAGTTGAAAAAGACGTGTGGATTGGCTTTAAAGATGTTATTGACAACATTTTTTAGAAAACAACAAGGACCCAAATAAGGAAAATATTGTTAATAACATGCCCACAAATATAACAGAATATGTTTAGGTCACTTACACAACCTCTTGTTGCCATAACGACAAATAAATAATATTGAAAAGAAAAATTAATATCAAAGTGCACGCACAGACAAATACTGTCCAGAAATGACACGTCATGCAGCCTGTTAATTGTTTATATACTTGTGGTGTGTTTCTCGTGGGTTCTAGAACAATCGATAAGACTCTTGTGTTACGATTGGTCTAGAGAAATCGCAATAATATTGAAAATAAAAAAATTAATATCAAACTGCACGCACAAACAAATACTGTCCAGAAATGACACGTCATGCGGCCTGTTAATCGTTTATATACTTGTGGTGTGTTTCTTGTGGGTTGTAGAACAATCAATAAGACTCATGTAGCGATTGGTCTAGAAAAATCTATAGCCAGTGGTTGTCAACATTTAAAGCATAACAAAATTGGACCCAATTTCAATGAAAATGATTCAATTATGTAAAAGTACATATGACGTTTTGTGAAAAATCTGTACGTGATGGAGAAAAATGGATATCATTTTCAGATTCACCTTACAGGAGTTACTGTAGAACATGTAAAAATTTCAAGACAATAAAACCATCGCTGGCCTGTGTAATCTTTGGTCAATCTGAGGTTCTTATTCTAAATATATTGAGGACTGTTTTACTGTATTATATCGAGAAATGAAATGGATAATTATGCCAGCTCGATCATTTGAAATTTGAGAACTTTTCTCGCTGTTTCTATCTGTCTATGTTACATGAATTTATTTTTACCTCGTAAGAGAATTAAATAGGAAAAGGCGGAACAGTTCTTTCTATAATTAAAAAAACTGTTTAATCTAAAGTCTCGAAGGACGTTTGAAATAAAAGTATTAACAGTTTTAGTCAAATTTATTTTGCAATGTTTTCTTTTGGGTTGAAGTAATGTAAAATATATTATCTCTGTTTTACTTCATTTTTACATCTTGTTTGTAGGTTTGTACAAAATGTAAACCTCTACGTCAGTATGTAAGGCTGTTTGACGTCACAGAAAGGACGAGTCTCCGCCGTCATAAAACGGGGAGGTACTGCCATAAATGCAGTGCCGAACTGATTGATACAATAGTTCACTTTGGAGAGAGGGGTCGACTTAGGTGGCCAATCAACTGGGAAGGTGCCGTGAAAGCCGTAGAAAATTGTGATGTTATTCTTTGTCTTGGGACCAGTCTAAAGGTAATTTTCAGACGTAGAGATGTTCAGAAGAAAATCAAAACTTAGTTTAAGATTTTAAACTATCATGAAGTTTGTTTGTTTTTCCTTCTAAAACTTGCTCTTTAATGAGAAATTTCCTAATTGAATGACTATACAAAATTCCTCGGCCAGTATAAAATAGCTTTATTTTTTGTATCATTTGTTCATTTATGCTTTTTCTGGAAACTAATGGTTTGGCATTAACGTTTGTTTTGCTAATAATAATTTAAGCTTGACTACCTACGTTTTTTAAATGTGGCAGTCTTACTTGTTGTGATGCAAACTCTTAAGTCTGAAATATTTTCCGTTTTTTAAAAACTTCATTTTTTAGCTAACATTTACATTTGAAAAGAGGGTATTTCACTTGGTATAAACAATAGATTTAGAGGGGGCCTGTTAATGTGAGTAATTACACTGTATTGTTAGCAGACAATTTGATTAAAATATGTGAATTTTCACAAAGTCGCTGGGTTTTTTGGGGGGGGATGTGTTTTCAGCACTGCTGTTTTCGAGAGCATTTATTTCTTATTGGATGTTGAAAACTAAACTGAATCAATGCTTATATCACGTGCTTCATACAGGCAAGACGACATTTGGTTATTTACATGTTTATTTTGTATTCTGGTCCTTTAGGTTCTCAGGAAATACCACTGTCTCTGGGCACTAGATAAACCTTTGCAGGAACGTCCCAAAGTGTACATCGTCAACCTGCAGTGGACCCCAAAGGATGACAAAGCTGTTTTAAAGATAAATGGTTTGTTTACTTTATGTTGTCTTTTATTTATGCTGTAATCCAAATATAGATAAATAAGTTTTGATATGTAGTTCCAGTGGACTAGGCATTTCTTTTTTTTTTATCCACATTCTTAAATTACAGGATCCCTTCTGTGGTTGTAGCTACATTTTAAAACTACAAGATCCCTTTGGGATTTCTTCTGTGGTTGGAGCCACATTTCAAAACTACAAGATCTCTTTGGGATTCCTTCTGTGGTTGTAGCCACATTTTAAAACGACAGGATCCCTTCTGTGGTTGTAGCCACATTTTAAAACTATAGGATCCCTTCTGTGGTTGTAGCCACATTTTAAAACTACAGGATCCCTTCTGT
>NW_013667823.1:19392-31819 GCF_000517525.1 Limulus polyphemus | reverse complement strand
AGGATCCCTTCTGTGGTTGTAGCCACATTTTAAAACTATAGGATCCCTTCTGTGGTTGTAGCCACATTTTAAAACTATGGGATTTCTTCTGTGGTTGTAGCCACATTTTAAAACTACAAGATTCCTTATGTGGTTGTAGCCACATTTTAAAACTACAGGATCCCTTCTGTGGTTGTAGCCACATTTTAAAACTATAGGATCCCTTCTGTGGTTGTAGCCACATTTTAAAACTACAGGATCCCTTCTGTGGTTGTAACCACATTTTAAAACTACAGGATCCCTTCTGTGATTGTAGCCACATTTTAAAACAACAGAATCCCTTCTGTGATTGTAGCCACATTTTAAAACAACATGATCCCTTCTGTGGTTGTAGCTACATTTTAAAACTACAGGATTTCTTCTGTGGTTTTAGCCACATTTTAAAACTACAACATTCCTTATGTGGTTGTAGCCACGTTTTAAAACTACAGGATCCCTTCTGTGATTGTAGCCACATTTTAAAACAACAGGATCCCTTCTGTGGTTGTAGCCACATTTTAAAACAACAGGATCCCTTCTGTGGTTGTAGCCACATTTTAAAACAACAGAATCCCTTCTGTGGTTGTAGCCACATTTTAAAACTACAGGATTTCTTCTGTGGTTGTAACCACATTTTAAAACTACAGGATTTCTTCTGTGGTTGTAGCCACATTTTAAAACTACAGGATCCCTTCTGTGGTTGTAACCACATTTTAAAACTACAGGATTTCTTCTGTGGTTGTAGCCACATTTTAAAACTACAGGATCCCTTCTGTGGTTGTAACCACATTTTAAAACTACAGGATCCCTTCTGTGATTGTAGCCACATTTTAAAACTACAGGATCCCTTCTGTGGTTGTACCACATTTTAAAACTACAGGATCCCTTCTGTGATTGTAGCCACATTTTAAAACAATAGGATCCCTTCTCTGGTTGTAGCCACATTTTAAAACAACAGGATCCCTTCTGTGATTGTAGCCACATTTTAAAACAACAGGTCTTCTGTGCTTGTAGCCACATTTTAAAACAACAGGATTTCTTCTGTGGTTGTAGTCACTTTCTAAAATATATAGAAATAATTAGTTAAATTAGTGTGTGTGACTCGCGTGTTACTAGAGCTCCTGTAACCAAGTAAGTTTGTACATAAATGGTTTAGACGTGGGTGCATGAAATGAACCACTTGCATGTACTTATCTTGAATAAACAAGTTTATCTAATATAGTGTTTAAATATTACTTAAGGTATATTAATTATCTGTTCCATTTACCCATCACGTTAACCCGTGTAGATTTTTAAGGTATATAAATTATCTGTTCCATTTACCCATCACGTTAACCCGAGTAGATTTTTAAGGTATACTAGTTATCTGTTCCATTTACCCATCACTTTAACCCATGTAGATTTTTAAGGTATATAAATTATCTGTTCCATTTACCCATCACTTTAACTCGTGTAGATTTTTAAGGTATATAAATTATCTGTTTTATTTACCCATCACTTTAACCCGTGTAGATTTTTAAGGTATATAAATTATCTGTTCCATTTACCCATCACGTTAACCTGAGTAGATTTTTAATGTATATAAATTATCTGTTCCATTTACCCATCACGTTAACCTGAGTAGATTTTTTAAGGTATATTATATTAATTATCTTTCATTGTATGTGTGTGTTTATATCATATTATATGAATATCATTAAAAATAATTCAATCTTGAATAAGATGTTTTGAACAAAAATAAATAAACACAGTATTTACACAAGACACGTGTTAAGAATTATGTTTTAATACCCAAACTTTCTACATTTTTCTTCTCGTACAGGCAAATGTGACGAAGTGATGAAGCTAGTAATGGATCATTTGGGAATTCCAGTGCCAAACTATAGTAGGTGTGTATAAGTTAATGTCACTTCCCGAACAGGTAGCATAGGTTTCAGTTTTGGTAATCACATTTAGCACTGATATCTTTGTTCAAACTACATTTGGGTGATTTAGAAATCTGGAGAGTTGTAATCATAATCATATTGTTTTAACAAAACAGCAGTAAGGAAACACATTTTTATGTTGCTTTAGTGATTTATTTTACATTTTAACACAGGGAAAAAGACCAGATTTTCCGATTAGCAGTGCAACTCACTTCAGAAGAAGAAGAGTCAACCACAAGACAACAGCTAACCTTTACTCAACAACAACAACAACCTGAATTAAATAACTACAAAATGAAATCTACCCCTGGGCCATCTTTTGATACAGGCCCTTTTTACGAATCAACTGCCAAGGTTACAAAAGAGGACCCCGATGATGGTTCTACGTCTGTGGATGAACTACCTCAACAAAGCATCAAAGAAATGTTACTTTCGGGAGTAAAGGATGAAGTGGAAGAGCAACATTCCACATCTGAGCTTCACAGAGAACCTGTCCCAGTCAAAACTGAAGTAAGTTTATCAAAGTCCTCCCATTGTTTAGAAGAAGATCTGGCATATTCGACCGAAGATTATTCCGAAACTTACCCAAATGATGAAAAGAATGGGTGCCATAGATTTACGGAAGAAATTTCAGAGGAAAAAGAAATCATGCCCGGCTGGTTTGGAAAGGGTTTTGCAAAACTGAAAAAAGCAAAGAAGAAACGGCCTTGAATTCTAGTGCAAGATCCCTAAATGTTTTTTTATTATTATTGAATATATATACTCCGTCAAAGAAAGTTACTGGGGGAGACAAAGAACGAAAGTCGTACGCCACTCAATTGACTGTACGGACTAGCGTAACCGTGTTTAGGTTTATAGTATGACGAACAGAATAACTAATGTATAATCTTGCGTGGAACCATCTCGTTAGAACATAACCTCAAATTAGAGAATAATGAAGGTTATAAGTTGTGTATCAGAGAAATCGTTTTTAAGTTATGAAGGTTACTTTGATAAAATTATTTTATCAATACAATCTGTTTATCGTCACTAAAAATGTATTTTTTAACTTTCCACCTCCGTCTGATGGTGAAACACGGGATAGACTCAGGACCTGGCCTAGAGGAATATCAAATGTAAAACTGTATTATTTGAAGAGAGTTAAAAATTAAAGTATATTTCTTCCGAAACATAAGGTCCTTAAGTACAAAGTTGTGGAAAATATGAAACGATCGTTTTCTTAAAGTTTGAGCCTAATTAATTCTAACATCGTTGTTTTTGTCTATTTTAATTGAATATATTGTTTTAGAAGTTCCACTAATACGTTCACTCGCTCGTGTCCTTTGTTGTGGAGACTTTGTACTGGTAGGTACAGTTCACAATTACAAATACCTCAGTTAATCGTAGTGAAAAACATTTAAGAAGTCTCAATTGTTTAATAAATCATCAAAAAACAGTGAAGTACATTTTAAGAACTTGATGAAAAAAAATTGTACTTTTTTTTTCCTGGCCTAGTTAGGTTCACTTCTGTGCACTGTGTACAGATACAAACACGAAAAAAAACAGGCACCCCCCCCCCCTTCCCAAATCAAAAACAGATAAATAAAAAAAAGTTTTTAGATATTCATGTCATATCAAACTTATTATGGTTGTGATTAGAACTACATGTATTCTAGAAAAAAAATATATATATATAAATTTTGAATATTAAGATGCGTTGAAAGAGCAAAACAAAGTTTTCTCTGCATTATAAACTTTTTATTTCATTTTTTGTGTGTAATGTCTTAGAAGTTAAAAGGTTTTTATTGAGTACAAATTTCTGGCCTATTAACTTTGTTTTCGAATGTTTGTGTATTGATAATGAAAGTGTGGTTAGAGTTGTAATCCACCATTTAAGGTCTGTGGTTGTAAATATGCATGACTACAGTTTAGTTAACGTTATTACTAACCGTTCGTGTGTCTTGCTTTGAAAGTAAAAAATTCATGGTTTCCGTTAGTGCTGAAAACTGATTACCGCTGTCTGTTGTTACATTCCCGAGTGCAGGTTTTTTTGGCAAAAATAAATAATAATTAACCCCCTAAATGAACTACCTTCGGAGGTTCCCTCAAAAGGTGAATAATACTCTGTACTAGTGGAAGTTAAGCCTTGCGGACTGCAGGTAAAAACCATCTGCCTTGTTTTTTCAGCAGGTACTAATTAAATGGACACTGTGTAGATCAAAAAAAAAGACTCGTTTTAAAAGATACAGCAGAAAATTATTACATCTCTACTTCTTTAGCAGCAAGAAAACCGATAAATGCTTATTTTCCAGTATTTGTACACAACTACTATTCTAGCTGTGTGGAACAGAAGTGGTTTGGCTACACTAGTTACTAAAACAACATACTGTAGAGAAAACATCAACTTAAATTTGTGATAAATGTTTTATTACATTCCTCAGGGAGACAAATAGCATTTCCTGGATGTTTGATTTAAGTCAACAGTAAAATATGTGGTCTGTCACTTTTCAATTTTGCTCAGACATTATTTAATACCAATGTAAAAAGATAAGTGGTATGAATTATCAGTTTACTAAATATGAATCACTGTTTAAAATGTCATCAATATCCATGTGGATGTTGTGCAATTAGAAATATTTTATACATTTTTTTTTGTTTGATGGTGTACGGAAAATTGGGATATGTTGTATAAGTAATTGTGATGGATTTTAATAAAAATATATCACAAAGTTCGAACAGTACATTGTACCAATGTTAAATTAAAATTTACTCCATAAACCGTTGGAAGTCTTGAGCGTGGCATCTGACGAACTGTCAGTATCGTGGTGATATCTTAATATTAAACTTTATCATTTCCAGATGGCGTTCTTTAATATGTTTTTATTCTCTGACATAAATAGTAGTTCGGCAAAGTGAAGTTTATAAAAATATTTTTTTCCATAAACACCTTTATAACTGACTTTCTACTGTAGCCAGGAATTTCAAATAGCAAACTAAGCCATAACTGAATATTCATTCAATAACGGCAACCAAAAAAGTCTTGCATCATAGTTCGGTAAGACAGCCACCTTAGTAGGTAGAAACCCAAAACCCCGAGTTAAAACAGATTACACCAAGTTACTCCTCCTTCCCCCATACTACTAATCTGTTTGTCTGCAATCCACAGTTTCTTGTGTCGTAACATATCGACCCCAACTTCTTTTTTACACCCCAGGTTTCTATTGGCTCTTTAAAAAGTGTACAAGTAGATACAGATGCCAATGAATAAAAAAAGATAAAGTTATATAAAATCCACACCTGGCTCCAGTCTAGACCTTTGTTAAGTTGTTTCTGATAGGCTACAACTGTCGTCTATCAACTAGAACTGACAAATATGATTGATTTCTATACTGACTTCAGTGCACGAGTCATTTCTTAACAACAAACACCTCTGTATGTGGTAAATAAGAAACATTAGTAAGATTGTAACTCAATAAATAAAAACAGCAACTCATTTTTAAATTCTAGAAATACATCCACAATAGAAACTAGGCTTAACAAGTGGCAATTTTAAAAAAACAAGCATCATTAGAGTGAGTTTCACTGTTAAAAAAACAAAAACTTATCTAACCCAAATTTATTTTTCAAGAATTTCTAAGCAAAATGAGAAAATATGTAGAATAAAAAAAGAAAGAAAGTTAAACTGTATAAATCTCGTAACAACAGGATATAAAACTTTCATCTAAGGTGTACGCTTGTTCTTAAAACTACACTTCTAATACTTAAATAGATCAGGGACAATAGAGTTTGTACAGCCTCCAAGCACAGATCGACACAGCTGCCAGTGTGGTCAACGTGTGGAAAGTCTTTCTTCTTGTGTCATCTCGTCTCACCAATACTACGGGCGTAGCAGACGTTAGTGTATGTAAAGGTAGCCTAGAGAGAGACTCGGGGTTTTTCTCAAGTTGGTACTTACAACATGGATCAAACTGCCAGGCTACAGTGTACAGTCCAGCTGTAAGAAGGCTTACAGCGCCCAATGGGCATGATACGTACAATCTGTCGGGCCAGACAAATGCAGAAGCTATAGAACCAAATCCGGCAAGAACGGCAGTTTTATGTAGGCAGTTTCCCACAGCTATCCACCTGGCAGTTTCATCACCCAGTCGGGATGGTTCGATGATTATTGTGGAACAGGCTGCTTCAAGTGCCCTTTCTAATTCATTTTCAAAAGCCTCGTGAGCATTCTCTCCATCGTATATTTCTCTCACAATAGCTGTATCTGGAATATCTAGGTATTCCCTGAATCACAACAAAAAAACACAAACTGTATATACACACAAAAGATGTATATAGTTAAGTATTTCAATCATTACAACATAATTTAAAAAAAATTTAATTATATTAATTCAAACATCAACGGTATAACTTACTGTTGAAGAAGTATGAGAAACACCTTTAAAATTAGGTGGTGTCATCTGGTGAAAAACACAATCTTTAAACCAATTCTTTATTTTTCTTGGTTTAAGTAACCATTTTAATTACAAAGTTTACTACATTTTTTTTTTTTACTAAGATATCACACTCAGTTACTATTTCTTCTGCTATAAGTTTCACTCTGTGTAATAAATTTAACATTACTTTTCTACTATACATGTAGTTGTAAGAAGTCATACCATACATTGTTGCTCAGTCAGCAAAACTATTTGAACAGTTAGTTTCAAGTCATTCACTACATCATAAAGTTTAGGTACACATGTCTGGGGTAAATATTCTTCCAAAAAATTACACAGTTTTCCCATACACTCAATCAAGACCCCCCTAAAATTCTTCCATAATCTTTCACTATGTCTGACCAGTTGACAACGGCACCATAGTAGTATTGCCTCGGCGATAGAACCCAACAGTCAACATTCAGTTTCATTTTTCCCTCCCTGTCTTTCTTCTCTCTTTTTTTTTCCATAACCCCAAAATCTTCGTTAATTTTCAGAATTATTCCCCCATATCTTTTGAACAGATATCTGGAAGAATATCCACCATGAAACATCCAAATATTAAAGTTTCAATCTAATTTTTAGATTAACACTTTTCTGGGAACACACTAGCATAAAACAAATGATTAAGAGCTGCTAATAAATGAGTGAAAAAATAAGAAAAATATATATTCTTGCTTAAGTTGTCTTTCTAGAAAATGAAGTTCATAATAACCACGTAAAAGAAGTTTCTCTAGCTCAGCATTTCTCAACCACCACTCTGCGAACCATCACCAGGCTGTCACAGCCATCTTCCTTGCCAGTCTGTTGGATTTCACAAAAACAAATAAAAACTAACAGAATATTCAAATGTAAATTGTAATTATTTTCTTATTGTACTTTCATGTTAGTAGTCTGTGACAGTTTAAAGAGGCAGTGAGTGAGCAGCTGGTCTCAAAGAAATTGAGAAATGCTGGTCTAGTACAGCTATTACTCACAAGACACCTTGTGACTTTAGTCTATAAAATAAATCATTAATAAATTTAATGGTAGAGTAATTTTTCTGTTACGGGAACAAATTTAGTTTATTCATGATATTCTATGAAAAAAAAGTACTGATATTGTATAACAAGATCCTGCATGCTAAAAAAAACAATACTTCTATTTATTTGTTTCCTGATGTGGAAGAAGACTTGGGAGTGATAAGAGCAAACTATAAAGTATATTTATTCCATTAAGTTAGCTCAAAATTTGTTACAAGCTCATACGCATGAACTTTATTTAATTTTAAAAAATAATTAATTAATAATCGGGTTATTTCGACAAACTGAATGTTTATACAGTAGACAAAATGACTGAAATTTGCCATTCAATGATCTTATTAATTGTTTGGAAATGTATGGCAAACCTCCAATGGTTTAATCAAGTTACACATATAATAATAATAATAACAAGTAAATCACGAGATACTGTAACAGAACATACAAAACTTGTAATAATTATGGCCGAACAAATAATATATTACAAGTATGATACCTAGTGTGGTAAGGAATGGTAAGCACATTTTTGAAGAATAATACTTTAAAATATTTAATATTATTACTAAGTACATAACTTGTAAATGCTGTGAGCGTGAGAAAAGGTGTCACTTCTCATAAGAGTCAGCAGAATCGATATATAATAAATTTCAAACGGCTAATTAGATAGTATATGTATCCATTACACAGTTTTGATTGTCACCTTTTAGTTTTAATTTCGCATTTCAGATCTTTCTTTGTCTTTAGTACAATTTAAATGAGTTTCACTAACAATGAGCAACATTATTACTGGTATTACTACACTTTTTACTACTAATACTAATAGTAATACTACTACTAGCTTGTTCAAGTTCAACAAAGCTTTTAGTTTTAGTTTTAATTTTTTATTGTTTAAATTTTAGTTACTAACTTACTATGTTTATCATTTATGTATTACAATTTACAAACACAATTATATCGTCTACAAGAATCATATTCTGATAGCGATATCTATAATTGAGGAGATCATAAAAGAAATCTTAACGTCTTAATTACGACTTAAACTTTAAAAGACATTAAAATCCAGTTAAACTTACCTTTCTTCTTCGTACCTCTCCATAGTCAGGCCTCTCACTTTCTGCACACATCGGATACAGTGGTGACATCTAACTATTTAGGATAAATGTAAAAAAATAAATAATAATAATGTAATCAATATACGTAAAGTTGAGTTTTTCATACATATAAATAAAAGTTAACAACCAATACAGGAAAACTAAGATGTAAATAGCTTTCTTTAGAATTTACATAGAAGTATAGAACCTTTTAGAGATTCGTATGCTGCTATTTATTGGTTAAAAAGATAGATTATATGAATACCGTGTGACATTACAAATTATTCACATATAGTAGCATATAGTCGCAAAATTTTGCAGGATTCAGGTGAATGTTTTAAACATCTAATTGCACTCAAAAAAGTCTATATTTGCAGCACAATTCACCTTATTTAGGTTGATTTAATTGTACCCTAATCTTAAAAATAAGTGAGTAATAATTTGTGATATGGGCAATCTGTGCTCTGCCAACCGCGGTAATCAAAGCCCGATTTTTTGTGTTATAAATTTTTATATTGAAGATGTAACTCGTGTATTTTTTAATGGATTGCCTTGAAAAAAAACGTAAGAGATTTTTCGTTATCTTGTTTCTTGGAAATAATAGTCTTACTTACCAATGATCTGTTGAATTTTTACCTAAAGATTAATTTTCTTTTCTATCAGAAATGAGTATAATAAAATATTTTTACCACGTTGGCTCCAGTTGCTTGGCGGCAAGTCTGTAAGTGTACGACGTTATACATTTGGTGGGCAAAGCACAGGTAGTTATGCATTGTATAGGTTTGGGTTTAATAACACATAAGCTTACCACGTTACCTCTTTTTTATTATATTACATATTAAATATGTTTTTTAAATATTTTAAATTTAGATATTGGTGGTATTGGACTATCTTACACTTTGTCCAATGCGGAAAACTGAACTCCAGATTTCAGTGTTGCAAGTCCTTAAACGTACTGCTGACTCCCACGGGTACGAAATGTGAATATTTTCATGCATTTGTTGGTGCTATTGTGTGGATGAATAGTCCTAAGTATTGACTACAACTATATTTATTTTAGGAGATATTTTACAAAACAGAACGATCTCCACACCAAACTCTCCACGTTGAACACTTGTGAACAATGATCACGTCATTCTCCCTTTTTTCATACGTAAAGAATACATATAAATATGTACAAGTTTATTAAAGCTTATATTAGAAATTTGATATTCAATTATGATTTTTATTGTGGGGGAAGGGAGAAGAGGGTGTGTGCAAAATTGAGGATATGGTAACTTGAAATATACACATACTTGTTTCAACTGATATCTTTTCAAAGATATGAATGTACAAACACAATTACAGTTATATATATATGCGACAAGGTTGTAGAAAACCAAGATAATTTTAGTAGTATGATAATGTCCAATCTGTTCACCGGATGTACAAATTGCGCTGTTGTCGGTTTTGATTAACGTTTATTGAGAGACCACGAATTATTGTTTTATTAATGATACTAAATTATCATATAGAAAACTGCGCCATCTCAGTTTCTGTTCTTATTGATTAAGGAAGTTAATTTGAAAACGTACATAATGATATTCTTTTTTTTTGATTGGCCATCGGCAGTTTGTCTATAAAGCTTGGCATATAACCTAAATATCAGTGAATATATCTCTTAGTTTGTTTAGAAGATAAATAGTAATTCTTTCCCATGTGTCTAGATATATTATAGCCTCAAAGTTGTAAGACGAATGCGCACACAACATAGCACAAGATATAAGACGAATTAGTATGAATAATCATTTAAATGAATTTTATACATTTTTGTTACTGTATCACCCAATATTATAAAATGAAACTATACAGGCCAAGGCTTTATCAATTGAGAAGGGACTGGCTTCAAATTATCTATACATATTTTGAATGTAGGGAATATGTATGCTTAGTCTCTGGAAATCAAAATTGTATACACTAAAGTCGTTTATTTACAATATACAACTTTCTGGAGTTACGCCTCAATTGACGAAGACCGCTACTATATTTTGGCAACATACAAACATTTTCAAAGGCATAGTACAATATTTTAAATGCTTTATATACTTTGTGATTCCCTAGTTATTAAGGGGCCTACATCAATTATAGTTTCTTATGGAGTTTGGAATCCATTTTAATTCACCATATAGTCACTTAAATTAATTTAGGAATGTGAATAATGTTATGATATTTCGTCGAATTTATTATTTAATATTATACAGTGGACCAAATAAAGAAATCTTTAATACATGCATACAATTCTAACTATTTTGTAAACAAGCACCATCAATCCAACAAACAGTATTGTTTACTTATTGTACACTTTACCATCACCGTGGATTATTTACGGCTCGTACTTGTTTCTCTATAAGACAAAAATATTTACCAATAAATTTAAAAATCAGTAGTTATTTTTCTGCTGTTGTGAGTAATATTAAACATGTCATTTAGAAAAATGTAGACCGACAACTACTCCAATATAGTGTTGTTTTGTTGTAAGCCTACCGTTAGGCTTCATGTCCAGTGAATTAGTTTTAATTATATACGCGTATAATGGCACATCAACATCAACTATTTTGCTTTCGTAAAATCCTTCTGATAAAAACTAACTTAAAATTAGGTCAAATATGATGTTCTTATATTTGGCTAAAGTTACACATGAAGTGATTTTATTAATTTACATATAGTTTAGCCGGACGTGAAACAATGATTACGTTTTCGAACTATTACAGTTGAAATATCTTGAGTTGTGACACAAACGAAAGTCAGAAAAGTTTATTAGGTTGATAGCTGTTTCGCTAGAGCAATCCAACTTTTTTTTTTTTTCCGGAGGAGAAAGAGTGTATTTGGGATTTTCGGCATCTTTCATTTCAGGTTTTGTAAGTGGGTTACCGGAGCTCTCGCTGCGAACGTTACAATTCAGCAAGTTCAAGTTCTCTGGCGACGGTATGCCATTGTACCGTTAGAACTCTGTTTAGAATAAAACAACTTTAAAGCTGAGGTTAACGCACATACATGTAACCAAATATAGTATATATATATATATATATGTGTGTGTGTGTGACCACGACTTTTTTGTGATAGGATCACGTACTTATGCATCGATTTTTTTATCATATCTATAGGTGGTTGACGCAATTGGACACAAGTTTTGTATACTTCAGCCTTTCACTACCACTGATTCTATAACTTTTATAGTTTGTTTCTGTTCAGTACTATCAAGCTCCGTATCAAATATATCCATCTGCTTTAGCGCAGTTTTAAACCTACTAGAAAACATATATTTCAGTGAGGAAAAAGAAAATTATACATTTTATATGGAAGGTGAACTCTCCAGTTTTGCTTCATTACTTGTAGAGAAGAAAAACTGATGTTAAATCAGAGATTTTTGGCGATCTTTTATCAAATTCACACTTTTCTCTCTCTCTGCCTCTATAATCGAAGTGTTTGAAGGCTTCTATACATGAAATATCAAATGCGGCCAAACAGATAATCATTTATTAAGAGTTTGAAATTATTTCACTGACGTGATTTCTACAACGTCTGCCATATAAATAATTGAAAGCACCAAATGACAAAATATAGTGACTTGGGTAAGTTAATTTTCATTATAAATAATTTTGTTATTGAATTTTTTACATAAATTGTGATGGTTGTAACGCATATGCTGATAAAAACCCGTCGATATTTTAAAAAATATTTATGAATTTTATTTAGAACAAACTTCTACTTTTTTACGACTTATTTTTCAAATTAAAAATTATCTAATTTTATTTTAATAACGAATCTTTAATGCTAAATTTTAATATTAACAACATATTAACTACTTAACATGTATCACTTTGAAAATAACTAACGATCGACGTAATGTTTGTTTGTTTGGAATTTCGCGCAATGCTACACGA
>NW_013667823.1:9892-18415 GCF_000517525.1 Limulus polyphemus | reverse complement strand
AAAGGGCGAGCATATTTGGTGGGACGGGGATTCGAACCTGCCAGTCGAGCGCCTTAACCACCTGGCCATGTCAGGCCTCGACGTAATGAACTTTAAATATTTATATCTATTATAAATTAATCTATTTCATCTCCGTCAAAAGTTACACGAGTTTATTTGTAGCTAAGCACAAACCTATACGATGGGCTATCTTTGCTGTGCCCACTACTGGTATCGAAACCCGGTTTTTAGTGTTATAAGTCCGTAGACCTACCGCTGTGCCATTGGGGGACAAATAAATGAGAGTAATATTAATTTTTATCTAGCTTTACGTTATTATTGATTTTAAAACTATTTTTACATAACTGTGAGAGATGACACAACCTTTATGAAGTGAGGAAAAACTTAACAACTCCAAAATTGTTGTTGTAAATGTAAATTAACTAGGAAAACTTAATAATTAAATAGTTTTAATAAATTTGGATTGAGCTATTCTAGGTGTAGTGTATAAAATATTTATTTGTGGACGAAACGTTACTCAATATGAAGAACTGATATAACAACAAATTCAATAAAATCACTAATTTTCCATATGGAATACATAGGGGAACATAGCGGTAATTAATGGGAATAATTACAATATTGATAACATTCGTCTTTTTAAATATTTTAATTGATTAATAGATTATACAATTCTAGGGTTAGTTTGACAGTTACAGAGAATTGGTGTTACTAGTAGATCACTGATTAATGTTATTATCGGTATTTAAACTGAAAACATGAAACTATTATATGGATATGAAAATCTAGAAGCAATGTGAATCTTTTTTTTTTATCTCCTAGAGTATGACTTTTCGTAATAAAGTAATTTCCGTTTAAAAAAGTGTTGTTAAACAAATAAAATAAAGATTAGACTATACAAAATGAAAATGTCCCGGATCAGCGGTAAGTTCACGGACTGACAATGCTAAAATCCGGGTTTCAATTCTTGCGGTGGACAGAGCGTAGAAAGGCCAATGTGTAGCTTTGCGCTAAAATAGACAAATAAGATCATGAAATAAATCTATTAAACAAATAAGGAAACTACTAGTCCTGAGACCAATGACTTAGTATTTTGGACAGATAAGCAATTTACCTAAACACTCATCTGGTAGCAAAAACGAAACATGGTGACGTCAAATGAAAACAAATCGTCTCGAACAACATTTCGGTGTCGTAAGCACGCGCTGTTGATTCAAGGTGGTGGTGGTCGATGTTCTATTTAATGACCTACTTTAGACTTTACAGCGCAGGCATATCTGTTCAATTCTACTATTGGAAAGGAGTTTCACCCTCACTGTTTTCAGTTCGCGTGTTTTCTCCCTAGAGTTAGAACACCAGGATTTTATTTACAGGTAGACAAGTAGAGGAGAATTCCATGTTGGAGAAAATTTATATTGGGTGGATTTTTGGAACTATTTACGTTATTACTTAAAGACATTTTAGTCACGTACCACCCCAAGACATAATTACGAATCAAGGATATTTTTATTGGTCAGTATGAGACAGCAAGTTTCTCCCTTTCAGCCCCTTCTTGTCCACTTTTCAGAAAGGTCGACTGGCCGTGGTCGATTCCCATCACTGGCAGTTCAGGAAGACCGAAATAGTAAAAAAGGAAACGGAAATCGAAAGGCGAGGATACTTATTGCGATTGGGCTGATTCTTCCAATAGTTGCTGGAATTATAGGTGCGTAGTTTATTTTTATTTGAATAAATTTATTTAAAAATGTTTCGTATTGATGTATTGTGTAACGTCATTGAGACACTTTATAATTCTATAGGAAGGAATGTGTCTAGTCTATGTGATATGTTTAGTTTGTTTGTTCATTTGATTAACAGAAAACACACGTAAATTCGCAGTAGTATTCGAGATCTAAAAGAAGGAAACAAACAACATTTAATTGTAGTATGCAAATGAGCCTTGGAAGGAAGTCAAGGTAAAGTATGAGCAAATAGGCCTAATGCAGTAGTCTCACCAGTAGTATGCGGAAGAGCCTTGAAAGGAAGGCAAGATAAAGTATGAGCAAATAGGCCTAATGCAGTAGTCTCACCAGTAGTATGCGGAAGAGCCTTGAAAGGAAGGCAAGGTAAAGTATGAGCAAATAGGCCTAATGCAGTAGTCTCATCACATGATATATTTCCACTAAACAGACTTATTCCCGCGTAGAATAAATTGCCTTAAATAACGTGAACACTGATGTGGTGTTATAAGTCCAAAGGAATTTGTGTAATTATAAAGTTTTATCATGTTATGAAAATATAGAAACAAAATATTGGTGGAATCAGGTATAATTAACGTGTTAGCCTTTCGAACACCATAAAGAAGATACAAACTATATAAGGCATAAACTTAATTTTCTCCTGCTTTAACATTTGTTTTAACCTTTTTTTTAGGACTGAAATGTCAGAGAAGCAGTCTTCGTGGAAAATTATTAACATACATTTTGTAACAATCGAAGGTGGAACGGTCTTTGTAAATAGTAACAATGGCCTAACACTTAGGACGTCGTTAAGAAGTTTTACGTTACTAACTTTTTTTAGAATTTTGATACGTATTTAAAAGTTGGAATTTTTATTACGTTTTGTATTTCATAAAGTTATTTAATATGTTCAAAATGGTATCTTTGTTTTATGTTATATCTACGATTCCCAAATTGCGTAATAAATATAATAATTGAGTTTTTAGCTGTGTGGCATTGAACTGCAAATAATAATTTTAGCCTTTTAGTCATTTGGAGTAATTTATATTTTAATGTTAAGCATAAGTAATTTAGAATGTAAAACTTTAACACATCTGTTCTTTGAGATATACTATAAATTAAAATTTTATTTTTTATTTTAGTTTGTATGATGCCTTTCTATTTTCATTCCAAATAGAATGGTGTTTTAATATTAATATGTTTGGAAATTAATCAAATTACATCCCCATGTAGGTGTCGTAGCGTGGGCAGTGAACGCTGATACGGTGTTGGGGAGAAATAGGGTCAACACACCCTTTAGGCCTACTCAGGTAAAAGTAACATTTTTATTATTAAATGAACTACACTTCTGTTAATCCATTTCTTTTTGTTTATTTACAATGAAACACTTCTCATTTTAATAGCAACAGAACTTACAAATTAATAGATGACTGAGTTTAGTTTAAAGTTACAACTGCCAGGCAATTTTATTTCGAAATTACGTGAACTGTGAAAATTAGAACAGATTGATAAATATATTTATTATCAGTGCATTGTAGTCTGTTGTGAACAAGTAATAAAAAGCACACACTTTTGAATATCTATTAATAACACCATTTTATCACACTATGATATGTAACCTCGTAACTATTACAGTTTTTCATAGCGAAATTACTGATTTCAGTTAACTCATGTTCATTTATGAAATAATTTTAATTTTAAAGGAATAAATATTTTTATGTAAGGCTAGGTTCATAAAGGCACGAGCATAAGTTGTATCACCAAGTGTGAGCTATCCCTACATTAAGCGTGTCATCTTTCACAAATGCATCTTACTTAAATGGCAGAAGAGGTTTTTATTGCCTATAACTTACGTTGTATCTCAAATTAATATCTTCAAAAAGTCTGTTTTTTTGATAAAATCATGAGGAAAGTTGTAAAGATGGTATTCGTAATTGCTTCTAAAACAATACTTTTATTGCACTCACGCCCAAGTGTTTGTCTACGACCGTGACTTCAAATATTTGAAATGATACAACGGAATCCCACAACAGACAGAAATTAACACCAGACCGCAGGGCAGGGTGGGATATTTACTTGACCCACTTCTATTTTAAGATGAATTCTCAGATTAAGTGTTCAACTCGGTCAACCACCTCGGCACGCGTTCTGCGTTTAAGCCTTCATGGAAAGACAGAATACAAATGAATTATATCTCGATAATTATAACACTTGGAACTTGCCGAATAAACAATACCTTTCTAGATCTGCCTAAGACATGGTTATGTGTGTCATGATGGTTAGAAAGACCATTTTTGGCGGGAAATGGGATTTTTTTAAAATGAACGACGCCTTATGCCCTCATGGGTTAAATAACCAGGTCAGAGACCTCTTAGATTCAAGTACAGCCTTCTCGAATATTGAGCTACTGACCAGAGAGAGGGAAATTAATCAAAAGCACCCGCCGCCTACGAGGCTTCACTGAGCTGAATAGTGGGGTTAACTGTCAAAGATATATTGCCTACAGAGTTGAAAGTGCAGAACATATTTAACTGGATTTCGGGACTTAGACTTTGGATCTTCCTAAGTACACTAACCATCAAACCACACTCAGACTTATAACTTTTACAACTGGAGAAGTAAAATTCCAAAGACATTTTTTTTTTCAATGCCTAAACTGCACGCTAACTGGAGATTCCGAGAATATAGAATTATAAGAGTTTTTTTGTTTTGTTTTTTCTCTCTCCAAACTCTGATCAAGGTTCGTTGGTAAACAAATGCAGCAAAAATCACAATATTTATTACCACAAAAGAGTCAAAACAAACACAATGTAAAACACATAGACAAGTGTTTATGGTACTGGCAAGAGGAGAGTAAAACTGTTAATACCGTCCTCATCTAAAAGGATGTATAACTTAAAACGTAAGATAGAACCTCATAGTTAAATTAAGAAAAAAAATCAAACGCTTTAACTACGTTAAACAAAAAGTCAACTCTAACTCCCTCGAAAGTTAACATCTGCCACAAGCTAGCAACATGTTAAATTGTCACTACAACTTTAAGCAAAAGATTTATTAAAACTAGCAAACATTACAAAAAAATGAAGTTAAGGAAATTTTATCCAAAGTTACTCATCTTGTTAAAAGATACTGAAGTTAAAAGTCAAAAATTACTCTTACGGCGGCAAGCCTGGCTTTTAAATACAAAGCCAGGTTTGCACACAACTCCACCTTCCACACGTTATTTTCGTCGACTGTAATCTGAGCACAGTGGCAGCTTCTGGCTATTATCCGATTTGTCTACAGAAAGGACAGCCGCCTATGTTATAAGGTCACTCTATGTCATCACGCCACGATCTATCTTTTCTGTAAGAAATCACGCTTAATTACCTGTTAGTGAATTCAAAACCAGTGTGCACCTCAGAAAGGAAAACTTGAGCAACTTTTTACATCCAAACGGAGCTGAAAAGATGGAAATTTACAACATTTTACATATTAACTGAAGAGGTTGGAAAACTAATGCATGGTAACACTCCTATATTATGTGACTGCCTTTAATCCTGATATAACATCGTTAACTGTCGATAGTGACTATTTATTTACATAGATAATAAAGTTGAACGATTTTGTATATTTATCATCACCATAAATATTAAAGGGTTATTTAATGTTTTTTCAGGTTTTACCAGTTACATAATATCAAGTTAATATTTTTAAAAAGTTTAGAATTAATGTTCTTTTCAAGGTTTTTTTTTTTCAAAAACTTGATTCTATGAACTGATTAATTCCACAGATTAATGGTGGAAACACTGGAATCGGGCTGAGGCCGACCAATCCATTTTTGGAAAATACATTGGAGAGTGGGTTTGGACCAAATCCCGTTCTGACTGGAACCATAGACGAGTTGCCCACTGCTAATTTGGAAGGTGATAATATGACGGTTCTAACAAGAGACTTTTCCAACAATATCCATAGTAAAGAGGTTACATCTAATAGTACTAGCCAGCAAAAACAGGATGACCCAACGATGGAAGAAACTTCTGTTGAAAGTCCAGTTGTGGATGAAGAATCATCAACAACACTGGTGATGAATGATGACCCTGACGCCAGTGGATTAGTCACAGGGCTTATTGAAGCCTCCGGGAACAGAGACAAGAATTCAACTCGGGCTATAGATTTTACGCCTTCGTCTACAGTTATGAAAAATACCACGACCAAGAAAACCACCCCACAGCTAACAGAAAACCAGAATGACATTGTTCAGTTTGATGATGACGTAGATGATGTAACGCTTGTCAAGACATCAGCATTGAACGAACTGGAAGTTTTGGAGGCTTCCACATTAGAAAATAATCAAAAGTCTTCCACCCAAACTTTGGGCCCTAATAGGTCAGGAGAACATCCCTTTGTACCTGCTGAACAATCAAAAGCACACAATGATAATGGCCACTCTGGAGGATCACAGTATAGTTATGGGGGATATGCTCCTCCACCGCCTTCTCCACCACCACCACCTCCTCCTCCTCCTGTTCCTTTCCATTATCCACCCCCTGCACCAAGCTATTCATCTAATAACTATGGCTATCAGGCTCCAGTTCCTTCTTACTATCCTCCTGAACCCCCGAAGTTGGATCACAACAGTCATAGTAGCTACGGGGGTGGATATCATGAGAGTGGTTACGGGGATGACTATCATGAAAGTGGCTATGATAGAGGCTATGACGACCATGCTCCCTCAAAGGGATTATCAGTTCACATAGGAGGAGGAGGAGGCAGTCATGGAGGATATAGTCCGATTGGATCTCTTACCAGCCTTCTTCTCCCCAGTCTGGGAAGGCCTAAATCCAACCTAAAAGGGCGAATGGTGTTTGGGGTGGTGCTGGACAAAGGTGTACAGTTAGGAGATGATAAGGGACACGGTGGTGCTTATAATGGATAAATTTCGAAGTCACATTACGGGTGATATTTCATGGCTATTAGTTTGTTCTTCAGCACACATACCACTTTAGTGCTCTTTCCTAGAACGCATGCGTAGGATCTACAATGGCGAATTCTTTTTTATTATTATTAAATTTATTCAGGTCCTTTAATGTGCGCTACTTTTTAAAATAATATTATTTAATCTATTTCTCATTATCCAAGAATTAAAACTAAAAATGGATACACCAAACATTTTAAGTTAGTCCGAAACTTACTAATAGAATGTGTTATGTTGGTAGTTTCATAAAAACTATAGTTTTCTTTTGTACGAAATATTCCATTTTTACTGAACGCTATTAGAGACAGATAAAGTACACATTAACTAACAAACGGAGGTCTAGATCCGATCCTACAGTCGTTTAGTAAACAGTTCTTTGTTTTGTTTGTTTGTTGTTAAGCGAAAAGTTATACAATGGGATATCTGTGCTGTGCCCACCACGGATGTCGAAGCTCGGTTTTTAGCGTTATAAGCCTTCAGACTTTCCGCTGAGCCTCTGGGGTTCTACAGTTTATTGAATTGGTATGTTTTGAAGGAAATATAAGGGGTTTAAAAATTTTCTGAGAGCAGCTTATAAAAGTGGCAGTTTTTATCGACAGCCTTCGTTTTTTAATTATAGATAATTTTTCACAAGTCACGCAGACCCTTGCCAAACTTCATTTGGCTATGTTAACTTGCCAACAATAAAAAATGAAAACGAGACAGACTCTCAAGTCCCACCACCCTCCTGCAGCAACATGCAACGATATCACAACACACTAGGAGTGAAGAAGAGATTCATCGTCACCTTAAGACCATCTGGTTTGTAACTAACAAGTCGCCAGCGGCTGTATTAATTCTCAGTAGAACCAGAACTTGGATCTAGACCATCTGGTCTGTAACTAGCAAGTCGCCAGCGGCTGTATTAATTCTCAGTAGAACCAGAACTTGGATCTAGACCATCTGGTCTGTAACTAGCAAGTCGCCAGCGGCTGTATTAATTCTCAGTAGAACCAGAACTTGGATCTAAGACCATCTGGTCTGTAACTAGCAAGTCGCCAGCGGCTGTATTAATTCTCAGTAGAACCAGAACTTGGATCTAAGACCATCTGGTCTGTAACTAGCAAGTCGCCAGCGGCTGTATTAATTCTCAGTAGAACCAGAACTGGACCTAGAAATATGTGCACGTAAGGTATTAAGAAATTTGAAAAATCGGATAATTAATAGATTGTAAAGATCGGTAGTATATCAGTAGTTGATAAGTTTGAGTGATAAGTCCATTTGTTTAGGACAGTCTAATGTTAACTATTATAATTTACAGACATGGGGACAATCTTGGATATCTTCACGTTAAGTTAACTTATAATTTACAGACATGGGGACAATCTTGGATATCTTCACGTTAAGTTAACTGTTATAATTTACAGACATGGGGACAATCTTGGATATCTTCACGTTAAGTTAACTGTTATAATTTACAGAATGGGGACAATCTTGGATATCTTCACGTTAAGTTAACTGTTATAATTTACAGATATGGGGACAGTCTTGGATATCTTCACGTTAAGTTAACTGCTATAATTTACAGACATGTGGACAATCTCGTGCAGTTCGTTGATCCTTTGGGGCATCGTGAGAATCATCTCGTCAATTTTAGATTGTGGGATTTTCACTCACTCTTGCTTCAAAACTTGGAGTAGATCGCTCTTCGAAGTTTGGTTTTTTTTTTTTTTGGTTGTTTCGTGACTTACCGGTCGAGTATGGCCCAGAGGTTTTCGATGGGGTTCATGTCAGGAGATTGGCTCGGCCAGGGCAACTTCTGGATACCATTTTCTACCTGCCACTTTTGGGTGTTTCTGGCAGTGTGAC
>NW_013667823.1:0-8974 GCF_000517525.1 Limulus polyphemus | reverse complement strand
AACACAAATTAGTTAGCATAAATCAATTAAATGACGAAAAATTAGGTGTCTATTTACATGTGACCACTCAATGTTTACATATATATATATATATATTTTTTACAATACACACGTTGTCGTTAATGGCATATTTCTTGTCAAAATGTTGTGGCTATGAAAAATTTTAAAATTACTTATGAAGTACACCGAAGAAATATATATATTTACATTTTACTCCGTTCTCTGACTGCAGCCAACGTTTTAGAGATTTTTAACTTCCAGTAAAAGTGGTCGTTAGTTTGAAAATAAGGCATATACTCAATGTTTTAAAAGTAGGATACCGTTCTAGAAAATAACCAAGACTTTCGAGAAATGTCTGAACGTTAAGACATGACAGTACACATTTAATATCCAGCTATATTTACTAATGTAGGCCCCGGCATAATCTGGTGGTTAAGACGCTCGACTCTCGACCTGAGGGTCGTGGGTTCGAATCCCCGTTACCGAACATGCTCGCCCTTTCAGCCGTGAGGGGGGGGGGTTATAATGTAGTGATCAATCCCACTATTCGTTGGTGAAAGAGTAGCCTAAGAACTGGCGATGGGTGGTGTTGAGTAGCTGCCTTCCCTTTAGTCTATTACTGTTTGGGACGGATAGCCCTCGTGTAGCTTTGCGCGAAATTCAAACCAAACTTTCAAAATATAAAATGTAGTGAAAGAAAAACGAATCATAGCATAAAAGCTTTAGGGTAAATGAGAATCAAGTAGTTGTAAGCAGTTTGATGACAGAGAAACATTTTCATTGTGACCGGAATGAAAAGAAATAGCCAAAGACGCGAGAAGTGAGGATGCTGAGGCACCGCTTGGCTTTACGTAAGGGAGCGCTGCGCACCTGCTGGCAATGTTAACTGAAAATAATACAAACATTACTAACTTTGTGAATAGGATCGCCACGTGCCCGGAGTAACTGGTTTTTCGTGAGCATCTCTAGTTCTCTCTGTTGTCAGCACCCCCACTAGAAAAATAAAATTGTTCCGGTGTCAATGGAAAGAGCAGACTTTCAAGTACTATATTAGCAGCCATCTTGTTTTTGTTTGTGTGTGTGCGAGTTTTGGAGAAGAACAGAAACACATCTCTTGGGTAAAACTGGTTCAACTTTGAACTTATGAAATAGTTTATCATTTTGTAATAACACCACAGAAACTTACAGAAATATAACTAATTTTTGACACAATCCGAGAAAACTTGTTACGAGTCTTTGTTTGTGATAGTTCCTGAGGAGGAATTAAGTTCCCCTAATAATTTAAAATATATACCACACAAGTTATTCTTGAACAAGTGTTATAAGGTGTGAAAACCTATGTGTAATTGAAATACATTAGGAGGTAGTCCGATGTTCTATCGTTTCGTAGTGCTTTCACTTGGGATCGTTATGTTCATGTTTAAAATAAGTAAATTCGTGTTTGTAATATCTTGTGTATATGTCTAACCGGATGAACCCGGGGAGTATTTTTGTAAGATAAAAATTTTGTGTCAATAAAGTAATATGCTTTAGCAAAATCGACTTGAATTAGTAATGGCTACATTTTTTCTTTTTGAAATATATGCTGTCTCTGCTAACATTTAGTGACAGGATTTTACTGTTTCTCCTCAATAGAAAAAAATTCAAGTTTCGTATTGTGTAAAAAACTGACCCAATAGTAAAAAAACAAAAAACATTGCAATCTTGTCGTGCCTGTATACTGAAAAAAAAACAAAAACAACAACTTATTTCTGGAAATAATTTCCTTTCTTTTACTTTGAAATAAAACCGTAGAGGGAGTAATTATTACTATTACCAGTTGCTCCCCTCTACGGTTAAAACTTATATTAAACAGACGCTACATAAATGCATATAAATTAGTAATTATAATACAGTATAAATATCAATCGAAGTACAGATAAAAATTATTTCTAGCTTAAGTAACAATAAATGTTTTAAAATTTACGTAATGCTGACTGGAACACAGTACAAATAAATCAAAGGACCGTGAATTCCAGAGAATCTTGCATTATTTTTAGTTGTGATCAAGAAACAATAATTTTTTACCCTTGTATATTAATTATTATTGTATTTTTTATTTTTAACGACCCCTAGACAACTAAAATTGTCATCGTGAAAGCAAACTAAACTTTACACCATCTGTGCGGTGTAATTCACTTGAACTATGTTTATTGAATATAGTTTGTAAAGAATATATTATATTTTAATCATTGCATAAGTGTAGGCCTAACTGGAGTGTAGAAAGAACGTTTTTCGGCACGATAGTAGCAGAAAAGATTCTAATAGTGTAGGCCTACTTGCAATGCAGAAAGAACGTCTTTCGGTACTATAGTTCTCGGTTAGTAATAGTAGTATGAATAATTTTAATGGTAATTTATCGTATTTTTCGATATCCAAGTAACACTTTTTTTAAAGCTGATTTCAAAATTACAGAAGATTTTGTTTCGAAATATGCCGATAAAGATACGTTTCGCATTTTCAATCTATCGTAAAAAGTCGTTTGCAATTGCCGTTCATTATTGTGAAAATCACCAAGAAGCCTTTAACGAAACATACAAAATATATGAAAATTCCAATTGATTACGTAGCCATAACGTAAGACACGTGAATGTAAGAGATCTGACATGTCGAGGTATACGAATGGAGAATTTATGCCACATATAAGTCCCAGAGTAATAAAAAGTAATATCATACAAACAACCAAAATTAGGCCGAGTTCACTCACCTCAACAATTATTAAGTTTGATGTAAGAAGTATTTTGCTAAAAAAAAAGGCCAGAATAAAAGTTTTATCATTTCCTAAGTTGAAATAAGCTTAATCTGTAGGCCTACGTTTGATAAACGTGCTATAAGGATAATAAACAGTGTGTGGGGAGATTTTAGCTAATTAAGGTAACATAGTCAGAGTTCCCCAGATAATCTATCTACTTGTCTCTTTCTATCTAATTCTTAATCAACAACTGCCCTTCTTGCAGAGATAAACTTGAAGAGTAATTTTAACTTTCAAAATTGAAATTTACACTGTAAGTGTAACCCCTTAATTTGAAGAAAACGTGAAACAAGAATAATTCCATATTCAAAAGCTGCTCTTGTACAGAAACAAGAATCGTTTCGTGACCGAGTAGCTTCATTTCACTGTGGCCTAATTTCAAGTTATGCTTCATAAGACTTTATCTTCATTGAGTTGCCATTATTAAGCTTAAAATACAAGTCTCTTAATGTTACGATTGTCTTGATGGTACCGTATACATACGAAAAAATTTCCAGAAGCTTCTAACGACGTCTAGCTTATGAAACAATTCCCACGTGTTTTAACACTTAAGTATCTTTTTCTCTCCTTTCTTTTTTGCTTTATTTATTCATCTGTCTAGTTAATAATAGGGACGCTTCTTAGCCACATCATTCTATTTTTCCTAGTTTTGCTTAGTTCGTTACACTACAGGTAATTAAGGAGAACGTGACAAGATTGCTACGCAAGACTGCACTTGAACCCATTATTTTAAAAAATAACTGGGGCAGTAACCGTAAGCAGGGCTTTGTGCCTTCACTGTCAAGGTAGTGGCATAAATATAGTTAAATAATTTGAATGAACTTGAGTAGGACATGATCCCCCAGATGTTTATGTCTTAATGGAGGGTTTTGAAGGAGCACATTCGCATATTAATATAAAATGTTATTTTCCAGTTTTACTGGCTGACATTTTATTGCTTTGAGGCTGTTGAAGAGCATTAAGTGATGTTGTTACATGAACACAAAAATCCTCTTACAAATTATAAGGTATTTACATTTGTTTGTGTGGTTTCGTCTCGATTCCGGGTGACTGGAGTCGTGAGTATGCTACGTAACCCTAATTTTGACCTACTCTAATTTCTCTTCCTTCTCTTTGTTAAGAGACAAATCGAAAACAAGATTGCTCAAACTTCAGTATTTATAAGACAATGATTATGATGAGTTTTGTCATCTGAAAAACATTTTTTTTGCAACAGCGTAACCTGAACAACAGCGATTTAAGTCGTTGTTCTTTTGTAAATATTTGCGCCGCCATTTTAAAAGAAAAAAAAGATATAATTACTTTATGTTTATTATAAACATAAGTATTAGTATTTTGTATATTATTTAATCATCGCTTGTGTTTGTGTATTACTCGACCTGTAGTTAATAAATAATATTGAATTGTTTGTAATTAAGCACAAAACTACACAATTGGCTATCTGTGCTGTGCCATCACTACAAAATTAAGGATGGTTAGGGCAGATAGCCTTCAAGAAACTTTATGTTAAATTCAACAAATAAATACAATACTATCTGTTACGAAGTCACGTGTGTGTTTATGTTTTACTAAAGATTAAATATTGTCCATCAACGAGATCTTCTTTCATCAAACTTTCTCAGGCTACTTATAGAGGGCGCTCTAACCTCCTGTATTCCCCAACCGTGTTTTAAATTAGGTTATTATGTGAGGAAAAGTAAAAGGCAAAATTAAACAAAAAAGTTTCTTCTTATTTCTTGTTAAAATTTCAAATTTTAATTCAACATGTCATGGTTAGTATCCAATATAAGGACGTGTTACTTAAGTTTAATTATTAATTAGTTACTATTCATTTTATCACTATAGATAGTAATAAGGAATTATTTTTAAAATACACGTATTGCCATCTATCGTCACTTCTCGGAACTCACCTTGATGCCAGAGCAACTTTCAGATACCACGTATTAATATCAGTAATTATTCCAAATATAAATAAAACATATTTATTTATTCCGCACTTTGATGCTTTTCAAATTTCTCTTATCAATAACTTTGTTTATAACGTAAATTACGTGAAAATAAAAATAAATCAACAACGTGTGTAGCTGTAAACTGTAAAGCTTTATTAATTTTATACTAACAAAAAGCACTTGTTTAAAATAAACTTCACCACTTTGATGAAAACGGTTGTTGAGTTATATACCACTAGAGGGCAGCTTAGACAAAGATTTCCAATTTCAGTATCCATTTTGTTCAAATAGCTTTCGTCGATCTAAATACAAATATATAAAAATATTACTGATTGAAATAGCACTGTATTGTGATAACAGACGCCAGTAAGGTTTATATTACTTAACTAATTCGTTACTAGGGGAAATAAAACAAAAGATAAACGAGTTACTGTTATTTTAAACAATGTCATTTTTTCACGATGTTAGAAAATCATGTAAGTTCAAGAAATCAATTTAACATAAAGATACAATACCATGTAACCCGTGCACTTTCGAAAAGCCCACATTTTCCTCTCAGTTCGCCCCTGAAGAAGAAAGGTCCACCTTTCGAAAGTACTCTAGTTATAGGGTATTTTATCGTTATGCTTCTTCATCATTCAGAGACTTGCTGTGAAGGAAAAGTCTTATACTGACGTTTACATTATACTGACGATTACAATAGGTTTTACTTACAGTAGTTAATCCCACCATATTCTTCTACCACTTCCAATAACACCACCACCTCTTACTCCCAGGTGAAGAGGAATGGCAAGAATTCCAATAACACCACCACCACCACCTCTTCTTAAGCCTCCTCCCAGACCTCCTCCGATACCACCTCTGAAGCCACCTCCCAGACCTACTCTGAGGCCTCCTCCGATACCACCTCTGAAGCCACCTCCCAGTCCTACTCCGAGGCCTCCTCCGAGACCTCCTCTGAGGCCACCTCCGAGACTGCCCCCGATGCCACCTCCGAGTCCTCCTCTTAAGCCTCCTCTCAGACCAGTTCCTCCCAAACCACCTCCATTAACTGCTACAGGTACAGCCTGGGAATAAAATGTTAAAGCATATATTTGTTTATTATTGGATATGATAGATGTACATTGGATATGACAGATGTACATTGTATATGATAGATGTACATTGGATATGACAGATGTACATTGGATATGACAGATGTACATTGGATATGATAGGTGTACATTGGATATGACAGATGTACATTGGATATGACAGGTGTACATTGGATATGATAGGTGTACATTGGATATGACAGATGTACATTGGATATGATAAATGTACATTGGATATGATAAATGTACATTGGATATGATAAATGTACATTGGATATGACAAATGTACATTGGATATGATAAATGTACATTGGATATGACAGATGTACATTGGATATGATAGATGTACATTGGATATGACAAATGTACATTGGATATGATAAATGTACATTGGATATGACAGATGTACATTGGATATGATAGATGTACATTGGATATGACAGATGTACATTGGATATGATAAATGTACATTAGATATGACAGGTGTACATTGGATATGACAGATGTACATTGTTAATGAACTTGGAATTCTCCATTAACGATATGTACCCTAACTTGGAATACTCCATTAACGACACGTACCCTAACTTGGAATACTTAGGGTACGTGTCGTTAATGGAGTATTCCAAGTTAGGGTACGTTAATGGAGAATTCCAAGTTAGGGTACGTGTCGTTAATGGAGTATTCCAAGTTAGGGTACATGTCGTTAGTAAGACGTGGATTCTTTTGGAAATACAGCACACACATCGATAAAACCACCTTGATGTGGTAGATTAAAAGAAATATCTATTTATTTAAGTAAACTAGAAGATAATAGTAAGATAATTATTGCTTAACGTCAGCTCACAAATGGGTGATATGAATGAATAGTATAATAATAGTTACTGATACACAGAAAAACAAACAAACCTGGATTTGTTTTGTGTAATGTGGAGTCGTGTTTCACCTTAAATATCCTTGGTTTTACCAGATCTACTCCTCATAATATTTCGTTTCGTTTCTACTAGTCTTCAGTAATGTCTACAACTACACGTTTCTGTTTCTTACAAACAAACTATTATTGAATTTCTTTGATAATTCAGTTCTCTTGACAGGAATATTACAAAACCAGCAGTTTGTCAACGGCAGTTATTATTTTAATAAAACTGAGAATTATTGGACAGTTTTTGTGGAACTGAATGTACATCTAAATCTTGTAACAGGAACAAGTTACAACTTGTTTGAGATTTAAGAAATGCCTGGTCTATTTCTCCCTCAAAAAAGAAAAACAAACAAACAAAAATTAATTATATTAACATACTCGAATAGTTAGGCCTCCTAAACCTCCTCCACCGATCAGTCTTCCACCCAAGCCGTCATAACCTCCACGTCCTCCGTATTTGGTACCTGACCTTTTCAGGTCATATTCTGGTTTCACAGTTTTTTTATCTTTGGCCTTCACCACGGTTGTGAACAACAACAAGGAAATAAGGAATACAGTCTAGAAATATAAAACCAACAACTTGTTAATACTGGGTCTATAAAACGGGAGGAAATATAGTGAGTTATGGTTGTTATGATACATTCGGCTGAACTAGTTACTTACTGTTTTCGTCATTGCTTCTTTGACGCAGTGAATCTATGGATTGTGAGGCCTCTTCGCTAACCCTACATTTTATATAGGCATGTAATTTTTTCTTTTTACTTTCTATAATAACAAAATAAATAATAATTTCACAAATTCTGCTATTAATCCCAGTGTGCTAGAACTTTTCTTTGTTTGTAATTAATATCAATCACTACAAAACTGTCGACATGTCTTTCCACACTCCAGTAAGTCTGGTTTATTATAGATTTAATTAGCATTTTCTGTATTTTACTCTCACGAATTGAACTTAGGTATATCTGAAGTATTGGTTTAGTTTTATTAAAAAATACGAAGAGAAACTGCTGTTGGGGTTTAATTATAAGATAATTCTACATGTCTGTAATCACATAATTCTTAGAATTAAACTACAATTGGTTTATCATAGGCCTTCAAATGAATTTCAAACATCTTCTATAACTGCCCTTTTTTTCTATTTTGGTCGTGATGTTTGTTATTGGCGTGAGGTGAGAAAAAACAAACAAACCGAAAATGTTTCATTTTAATTAAAAATTCCACTGTACACAAAACATTATAACTTGTAACACTGATAAGACATTCATCAATTAGCCAAATAACTCGTAGTTGATAATACAGCATGTGGAATTGCTTTGATTGTTTGTTTTGAATTTCGCGCAAAGCTACACGAGGGCTATCTGCGCTAGCCGTCCCTAATTTAGCAGTGTAAAACTAGAGGAAAGGCAGCTAGTCATCATCACCTACCGCCAACTCTTGGGCTACTCTTTTACCAACGAATAGTGGGATTGACCGTAACATTATAACGCCCCCACGGCTGAAAGGGCGAGCATGTTTGGTGTGACGGGGATTCGAACACGCGACCCTCATATTGCGAGTCGAGCGCCGTAACCACCTGGCCATGTCGGCCCGTTTTGATTATTAGACGCGTTGTTTTAAATGAATATTAAGTTGTGACTTCGAACTTAGCATCCCCTAGTGGCACAGCGCTATGTTTGCGGACGTACAACGCTAGAAACTGGATTTCGATACCCGTGGTGGGCAGAGCACAGATAGCCCATTGAGTAGCTTCGTGCTAAACTTCAAACAAACAAGTCGAACTTAGCGCCCCCTAGTGACACAGCGCTATGTTTGCGGACTTATAACGCTATAAACTGGATTTCGATACCCGTGGTGGGCAGAGCACAGATAGCCCATTGAGTAGCTTCGTGCTAAACTTCAAACAAACAAATCGAACTTAGCTTCTCTGAGAAAAAAAAAACGCCTCATCTTCACCAACTAGGAAATCCTATTTTTGTATAAATTCAAGTTATGTTCCGTTTGAAAAGATTTGACGATGTTATGAGTGTAATAACACAAACATTATATTCTTAGTTTCAATGAAAGATTAGTCACTTTGTGGATACTAGATTTCACTATGTAAATATTTAATTGTTTTCACAAAAGGCTATCTGTGCTCTGCTCACCAAAGTATCGAAACCCGGTTTCTGGCGTTGTAAATCCGCAAACATTCCGCTGTGCCACTGTGTGTGTGTGTGGG